>NW_021130476.1:0-95045 GCF_004193835.3 Ostrinia furnacalis
TACGACGATTGACCTCCTTCTCGAAATTGGAATTGGAGAGACTTACAATAACTTCCTATATTTGTATTAATTTCATCATAATTTCAGCCAAATCACGTCCACTGTTAGACAAAGAAAGACCTCCCCTAAGGATTTCCACAACGATTGGTCCTTCGATGCCCGCAGCCAGGTGCTTACCGCGACATTCACTAGAATTAGATCGTCAGTCCACTGAGTGGTTGACCTGCCTACATTGCGTTGTCAGGCCCGTGGTCACCGGAATACTTTTCTGCCCCAACAACCATCAGCTCTACGAGCTACTAAATGTTTATGTTGTAAATAAACCCAAACAGAAAATACCATTGCAAATACCGTCATAATTTAATCTTCATTGCAGAAGCACGACTCTTTTTAATTTACCACATACGAATGGATGATTTTAGATTTTAAACTTTCGCCTTCTATTTCAACTAAAGACCCGTGTCTTTCTATTTTAAATGAATTGTTTGGCCATACTGGCAATATTGATCAATATTATGCTAATTAGTAGTATTAAAACGCACAATATACAAAATATTCGCGCAATATTACGTGATATTAACAAAAAATATATGCAACGGCAAACTAATATTGCCTTTACGTGACGTGTGTAGAAACATTTCGTCTGTCCGATCCCCAATTTCCTATTCTCTCTGCTCCTCGTAACAAGGTTCAATATAGCTTAATTTTTCACGTCATCATTCTGTCTGACCCAAATAACAGGCGTGTCAAAGGGTACAATAGAGCAATTCCGGGGGATTTTATTTGTTGAATGAATTTTGTGGCGAATATAGTGCGGATACAGTAAGTTCGCTTTTTGCGATATCCCAGCTGTGAACGACCATCATAGTAAAGACTTTCACCAGTAAATAGTGTAAAATAACTTTCAATTAGTACACAAATTGCCCTAAAGATTTATCTCTTCTTTTTTCTTTTTTGGAAATCCAACTCTGGACCTCTGGGTCTGAAAAAGACCTCAGTTATGACAATCTGTAATAATAGAGGTAGAAGAAGAATCATCAAAAAATATTTTCTTCATTATACTACTTTTGGAAGTCAATGATTTCCAAAACAACAATTCCTCCACGCCACTCCACGTAGTCCATATACTCCACATAATGATAGAAAGAAAAGACAAAGACGAAAGAAAAAAAAAACATTTACTGTTGTGTTTAGGAAAAAAGATATAAAGAGAAAAGAAACAAAAATGAAAGAAACATACAATGGTGTTTCTATGATCTGTTACTTTGTGATGTATGTACCGTCCAGCAAAGTGAATGATATTTACACATAAAACAGAGCCCTTTGTACGAACTCCGTGTGCGTATTACTGATAACATGTATTTGAGGTTAAGCCACCTAACTTTGACCGTCACTAAAACGATCACCGGTGTTTTTTTTATGAATTTTTGACGTTTGTTAATGTTAAAATACGATGGAGCAACCCAGCCTTAGTCTGCTTCATACCGATAGATTAACTTATAGCCTAGCTGGATGCAGGCGGCTACCAACCGGGCGATGTAGAAATCATTGGGGGAGGCCTATGTTCAGCAGTGGACGTACTTTGGCTGAAAACCTACAAGAATAGTACGATTAAGCGCAAGAAAAGTGAGGTACTTCAAAGTAAACGACTGGCTTAATTTTTCCCTTATTAGTCTGTCAAAACGCACTATTATAAGTTTTGAATCACTGAAGAAGCACTTGAAAACTAACTTAACTATCCATCTAGGTCTAGCACAGTCAATATCTGTATTTTACTCAGTGGTCAGTACCATTTACCTGGTAGCTATTAAAGGTGTTAGGTTCATCTCCTACCTAACCGAAGCAGTCTTTTATACGAACTATTTAGAAACTACAGAATTGAAAAGAAAGAAGGAAACATTAATTGCGATGAACATCACTTATTAGGACAAAGAAAAAAAGACAGAAATAGCACATCAATATTACAAGGAAATAAAAAGTGAACTGAGCAGTGCCACCCTGTCGCAACAGCGATGCCCATCGCAATGGGACCCCACTCAGCGTGTGTGGCCCACGGTGAGGAAGGCCACGACACTGGTTTTCAGTGTGTGTGAATTAGCTGTACCTACTTTGTTTTATACAAATAGATTCCTCTATTCAAAGCCTATTCCAAGCCTTGACAAACGTCACATTCAGCTCCTAAGTTCTTAGAATTTCTGGAAACCGCCAGAACTTGTCCAATCAACTAATAGATGGTAGCTATCTGATTTTACTGGCTGTAGTTAAACTAAGGTCTTCAAGTGTGACGTTTGCTTTTACGATGATTGGCACTGTGGTAAACAGAAGATAAAATTAGGCTGCCTACACATGAGGCGATTGATAAAACGATGAGGCAACGACTATTCCCTTATTATTACTATACTCAGGATATTCTTAGTCCAAAGATATTCAAAGTTGAAGTAACTTTGACAAACGTCAAAAATCTGTTAAACACAACGCAAAAAGCACCAGTTATCGTTATAGTTACGGTCAAAATTCAACTCAACTCAGCCTAAGCCTAGAAAAAATCTTCTCTGATCACTGGATTATGGTTTGAAATGTAGGTAATAAAATTTAAATTCCTCGTATAACTTATGGCAGTTGGGACAGAAAAGTTATCGAGTTGCAACCACGGACCAGAAAATATAGTGTAAGCTTTCAACTCGGTGAACCGACGATCTAGTGAAGGTCGCCTTAAGAGCCTAAATGTGGGCAGTGCAAGAACGGCAGTTTACTCAGTGAAAGTTCTTGGGAGTACGAAATTAAATCGTTTGCAATTAAAAACAATAAATATCTGTTAAGTATTTGCTAATTTCTGCCTCTGAATAATTTTGTTGCGGGTACAAAAACAGTTTAACTTTCCTCCGGGGAAACTTGACCTTCATTGGTTGGGTTTTTGTGGTGGTCAAGCACTGTAGATCCTGGCTACACAGGAGTTGCAGCGGTGGGAACGAGAGGTGGGAATAGTTCCGTTATGTATTTGCTACACGCTGAAAATCGTTCTATGTACAAGGAGCCTTAGAAGTTCCCCGTTGTAATACTGGCGAGTGCAGTCTTAAATCTGAGTGGGTACTTTATAAAGTGATAGATAGAAGAAAATACAGTTGTCGATGAATGACCTTCCTTTTGAGTGAATACATAATGATCATGAATTGTATGAATGATCATCGTGATCTCATTTAGCCTAAGCGCAGACTATCAACTTTTAGTTGGCTGATAGTTGGGCCCGATTCTAATTTGTATGAAGAATCGGGCGATACCATCATCATCATCATCATCATCATTTCAGCCATAGGACGTCCACTGCTGAACATAGGCCTCCCTCAATACTTTCCACGTTGATCGATTGGTAGCAGCCTGCGTCCAGCGCCTCCATGCTACCTTCACGATGTCGTCAGTCCACCTTGTAGGTGGACGTCCCACGCTGCGCTTTCCGGTACGCGGCCTCCATTCCAGAACCTTTCTGCCCCATCGGCCGTCAGTTCTGCCCATTGCCACTTCAGCTTGCTAATCCGTCGATACCAAATCGGTGTAATGTGCGCACTTTCATACATCTCCGAAGGTACTGATTAACAGCCCGACCCGATTATTAGCCAACTAAAAATCGGTGGTTTACGTAGTCTAGGCGTAGTCTAATGACAAGGATCACAAACCTCTCTAATTTACCAGAGGCAAATGGAGGATATGTCCTAAACTCCCCACGCTGGCCAGACGAGTTGAAGAAGCCTAATGTTCAGACATTTGTCCTTATGTCACCTTTTACATACGCATATTGATTTTATGTTTACACTAGCTAGAATAACGTCTGAAATCCAATACATTAAGTTGTTGATTTGTGTTTTGGTATTGGTTTACTAGACCGATCATAATTGGCAGTAAAGTCACCTTCCCCTTCACAAGGACCGGCATGATAGCTTTTGCCCGCGGCTTCGCCCGCGTGAAACTTAGTTTGTCACAGATCATCATAAATTATAGCCTATATGTTAATCTGGGTTATAAACAATAATACTGTAAAGTTTCAACAAAATCCATTCAGTAGTTTTTGCGTGAAAGAGTAACAAACATCCAAACATCCAGACATCTAGTCTGGTATTCTTATAGACTAATTAAACTAATTAAATTAGTACTTACAAATCGTCAAATATGCTCTTAAGGAGCCTATACATGTCACATTCATTTTTTGCCTTACCAGCGCTTCGAGACAAACATTTGGCAAGTGCTGAGAAGAAGCGCCGCAACAAACTCAGTCACCTGCCGGTTTAAAAATATATAAAAAAGTTGGAAGTTTCAATAATATGTATTCAAAAATATATGAGATGAGACAAAATAAAAGCTGTTCTTAATTAATCTAATTAGAAGTAACGTAACTTCTTTCCTAAATCAATTAAACCATCGCTGTTTAGTAACGAACTTAGCTGTTTCGTAATGAAGGACCGGATCTGTTTTTAGATCCACGACTGATCCTATTACATCTGATCAAGCTTAGCAAACTGATGCGACACTTCCGGAGTTTTTTGCAATTTTGCTGTACAATAAAATGTTGGAAAAGAAGGCTCTTTATCTCTAGTTAACTTTGTATTTAAAAAGAGAGAAAAACTTAAGAGCGCTTTCACATTTAGAGTAGGCGCACACCGTTGATTTTTCGTCGGCCGATAGTTTAGTCGGGCAGTTGATCAGTATGGGCATGTATGGAAGTGCGCACACTACGGCCGATTCGATTTGGCCGATTCTTCATACAAATTAAAATCGGGCACAACTATCGGCCAACTAAAAATCAACGGTGTGCGCCTACTCTTAAGTAGGCGCACACCGTTGATTTTTAGGTCACATTAGGGCGTTAGTAGCGAGACTGCAGCGCGGCAGCGGCGTTTTTATAATATGAAGGCATGCATCCGCTGTCACATAGTATGAAATTTTTGGCACTACGTCAGTCGCGCCTTTGTCGTGCTGCTCAATCGCCTAAATGTGAAAGCGCTCTAAAAACGCTGCTGCACAGAATAAAATAGTACAGGTACAGNGATTGCGTGTGTCGCTGCGTCCTTCTTGCCGAATTTGTGGCAGGTGGCGCACCGCTGCACCGTCTCCTTGGCAGTTGATCAGTATGGGCATGTATGGAAGTGCGCACACTACGCCGATTCGATTTGGGCGATTCTTCATACAATTTAAAATCGGGCACAACTATCGGCCAACTAAAAATCAACGGTGTTAAGTAGGCGCACACCGTTGATTTTTAGGTCACATTAGGGCTTTAGTAGCGAGACTGCAGCGTGGCAGCGGCGTTTTTATAATGTGAAGGCATGCATCCGCTGTCACATAGTATGAAATTTTTGGCACTACGTCAGTCGCGCGTTTGTCGTGCTGCTAAATCGCCTTAATGTGAAAGCGCTCTAAAAACGCTGCTGTCGCGCTTCTCATCTCTTCTCATTCTTCTTGCGCTAATGTGAAAGAGGCCTTAGAATGGGACATATTAAAACAATACATAGTAAATACAGACATAGTAAAAAAAAACGAAGAAAGAGGATATAGTGAACTGAGCAGTGCCATGACACACCCCATTAATATTATTACGTTTATCGTGATAAATCACATTAGTACAACTGCGCACCTCGCTGGAATGCGACTCTCCCTCGCACTCACCCGCACACCTCCCACTGCCGGCGAGTAAACAAACAACTATCGGCTATTTTCTCGCTCAAGAAACGTACGAAAGATATCCATTCCATGTGAACAAAAGAGATGCATAATGTACAAATAGTTAATCGCTGACTGTTCTCACTGCCGACGACGACTCGTTTTACTAGTTTTGTCTCTGAGCGACGAGCTTTCATAAATAAACTCGCTCAGCGATACTCGCTCAGCTATACTCGTTCAGTGATGCTCGGGTAATGATGATGATGCGCGTAATCGCTCGTCGCACTCGCACACTCGCATAGCCCGACGATAAAACTATCGAAACTACACACTCGCTTTCCGCTGATCGCCAACTTGTTTATAGTTTCTAGTTCTACTCGTTTCTCGTTCATCGTCGGCGGTCGGACCACTCCCTTCGCCCCGTCCGTACCAGAGCGTCGATCGTGACGTCATCACGGCTGCCAGGTGCGCAGTTAACAAATATCGGACCTTCTCCTTCTCATCTCACTTATAGCTTGCTTTCATTAAACTCTTTACTCCTTTTACTAAAGTTGCTAAACTTATTTTAGCGAGCTTTTTGTTCGGGTGTCTCTGCGTCGTTAAATAATAGCCTGCTGGGTGCAGCTTAAACATTGTGAGCTTTCTTGTTCTGTCTGAGAGCTTATGTGCTTCTGGTTTGTGTACTGCTTATCCTGGATGAGAGAAGCTTTTTGTCTTAATAATGGACATTCATCCTAAAGTTAGCAAAAAGTTGTTGTACTTATTTGTATGAGAGAATCGCCCCTTTTGCATCAGAAATTGGTAATGTTTACATCTTTTAATAACAAAATTTTAGCGACAGTAACGGGGAGGGTGTCGGACTAGCCCACTCGAGATCCGAGGAACGCTGGTTAGAATGCTTAATTAGGTATTAAGCGTAATTTATTGTGAATACAAATTATTAAATCAAAACACCTAAAAAACAAAATTGTTTATTTTTTGCAAGTAGGCTCCAAAAGAGCACTTTTACAACATTTACGTCCCAACCCTACCATTGCTTCAGGACAGTAATATGGGCTAGTGCTGAAAAGAAGCAGCACAAGAAACTATCTTTTAAATCTTTGTCATCTAAATATATAAGACTGACTGACTGACTGACTGACTGACTGACTGACTGACTGACTGACTGACATAGTGATCTATCAACGCACAGCCCAAACCACTGGACGGATCGGGCTGAAATTTGGCATGCAGCTAGATGTTATGACGTAGGCAGCCGCTAAGAAAGGATTTTACGAAACTCCACCCCTAAGGGGTAAAACGGAATCCACGCGTACGAAGTCGCGGGAGGCCGCTAGTTTACTTAACTGACGTAACGTTTTTAATTTCTACAGTCGTACTTACGTTCAGTTATACATTCTAAAGTAGTACCTATTACAACTACTTTGATATCGCATTACATTGGTGTAGCTTGATTCTATAACTTTAATGTGGTTCTACAAATAGGCCCTACAAACAAATTGTTCCATGAACTAGTACATAAAAAGTCACTCAATTATGTATGGAGAGACAGCTCATTATCGTTCATATCTTACAAGTACCTAATGTATACTCGACTTTTACTTTTACGTCAAAAATCACTTTAGCTGACCTTTAAAAGAAATTTCGTCAATGACGTCAAATATGATATTTTCAAACTCTACGAAGAAAATATAAAGTTTTGGTAACACCTACTGAGTATTGCATTTGACTTTCAATGCCCTTTGACATCTACATGGCTTAGGGTGTATTCAACCAAACAAGAGTAAATATTAATCTCAAAATAAATGGTCAGTTTTGACATATTTCGCATACTGAAAGAGTTATTCTCGGATAAAAGTTTTGTCGGATCGGGCCTTATCGAGTTAATTCAAAATTGCGCCATGACTAAAATTAAAAAACCCAATTAACCTAAAATAGCACTTCTTTCCTGAGCCCAAGACGGTTCAAAATTGGGTTAAAGACATTATAAAAGTTGCGGCAAAGCGCTGAATGAGGATAGTAGAAGGTTTGTAAATCAAATTTTGAATACTTAGTACCTGTAGTAGTTTCTCTTCGATATCAAACCTTCAGGTTTGAGAATGAGAGAGCTGTAACAATCTTGTGACAAATTAATAAGCTCGGCCTGACCATCACTTCCATTAGGTGTAAAGCAGGCCAAGAGCCTCCAGAATGTGAAACAATACATCACGTCGCATATTTATCTTCATTTGTTTTTATTTCTCTACCCTGAAGCATCTGTCACATTAAATACGTTCTGCGGTCTCTATAAAATTCGTATTGAAACAATCTGAGGCAAAGAACGCAAACCGCACCGGTTTCAAATTGCCTTGTCACGACTAGGGTTGCCAGGTGTCCGGCTTTAGTCGGACATGTTTGGCTTTTTACGGTCTTGTCCGGCCTGTCCTAGGCTTTTTATGTGGCTGCCGCGCCAGGCGATAGTCGACCTACAGAATAATATCAAGCGCATCAGAATGTTAGGCAACCGATGATGATAGTACTCACTCGTGAGCTATGACACTAATTGCACCCCCCCCCCCCCGTCACATGTCCGGCTTTAGGGTAAAATGTACGGCCAAATGAAGCACAGAGTCCGGATTTTGTGATTTTGAACCTGGCAACCTAATTATGACCCCTAAAGCTTCAATTACACCAACGCGTGCAGATCGCCATCACCGGCGCGATCATAGGCCAATGCCGGACTGTCATGGGTCGCGCGACCTGTCATTGGCCTATGATCGCGCCGGCGATTTTTTATCCTGGCCGACAATCTTGTTATACATGATGCGGGCTGCCTTTGACTTTACCGCAGACCGCATCCAGGGTGGAAAATCCTATACTAAAGCCTTAGTTTCAGCAGCTAATTGTTTCACTCGTTTCATTATTCTGGCAAAAGCCCGTTGCATCGCCACAGATCCCAAATAAAAGTGCATTTTTAAGTCTCTCAAAGATTTTTTGTTTATTTGGCTTGTTATTTCGAGTTTTCCGCTTTCCAGTTGTCCTCGTCGTTCGTGAAAATTAAAGTTTTTTTGCTAGTTTTGGAAGCTGGCTTTTGTCTTTGGGAAATATAATATTATTTCGAGACTGTTTTTGAAGTTGTTATTTTTATCAAGCTACTAAGGCAACTTAAATACTTATTATGTCTACACTAAAAATATAAAAAGGAAATATCTTGTTTGTTTGTGTTGAATAAGCTCCTAAACTTCCGGACCGATTTGAAGTATTCTTTCACTATTAGAATCTTACTTTATCCCTGATAAAACATAGGTTGTACGATATTTGGCTGGGTCAGCTATTACTATGTCCTGGCTACAAGACGAATAATATTATTTATTAGCGGCCCCTCGGGGCTTCGTACGCGTGGACCGCGTTTTACCCACTTAGGGGTGGAGTTACGTAAAATCCGTTCTTAGGATGTCTACACCCTTTAAGGAACCTACCTGCCTTTCAAGTTTGTATGTGTTATAGTTTCTGAAGATTCGTGATAAGTGAGTCAGTCAATCAGTGACCTTTCGCCATTATAGATATAGACTTTATACAATATAGAAGATAGATAGATATAGATGTACAGACGACACCACATCAAATTAGGCTAGAAATAGAAAGGCTAAAGAACCGACGTCGTTTTTATCTAACGAGAAAGTCTTTATTATAGCAAATCTTTCCGCACCGAAATGGCCCCTGAAACACCAACTAAACCCCTAAGCTTGAATTAAAGCTTCCTACATAAAGACACGAGGAAAGTGTTGGGCAAATTAGACACATAAAGCTGCCCACCGGCTCCCACTCTACACAATGTTGAAATAGTCAGAAACACTGTTATTTAGGATCTGATTTTTCAGATATTTTTGATTGTCAGATATCTTTTAACTGAGGAATAAACTTGTCATTTTGACATATTTCCCATTCTGAAACTGTCAATGTGCTAAACTAGCCCATAAACATAGATAATAAATCGTTCAAAAAAGGCAAGCCACCCGTGTGACGTTCACCCACAAGGTGACCCTAAAAAGGTTGCAAGAATCCGCTAGATGCACGCTGTTACCTACCAGCCAATCTGGAAATCATTAGGGAGGCCTAGGTTCAACAGTGGCTGAAATAATGAAGAATATCATTCAGTGACACTGATCAGAGCAAAGAATTCACTTGAGAGCCAGAGATACAGGCTCTTAGGTAGTTCCTCTCCAGCAAACATACATGTTGGCTACAGCCAATAACAACAATATTGAGAGCATTGTTGTGTTTTGACTAAATAAGATAGCCAGTACCTCTAGTTGATCGAAGTGTTCATTCCACTTTCTGACACCAGGCTACACACCAGGCGACAATGGTGTCCTTTGATCACCCACGAATAAGAAGTCCACTTTGATCCCCTAGGTGGTTTATTCATGGGTGATCAAATGACACCAAAATGTCGTCTGGAGACCACTCTCATGACCTGGATGATCGAATCTAGGTGATCAAATTGGAATAGACCTTTCTCCTAATCACCATTTTCCGGCAGGTGAGATGCAAGACAAAACCCCTTGAAGCCACGATAGCCGAACGGTGAAGGGGTCGGACTGACCGACTCGTGACACAGAATAAGTAATACTCGTGATCCGGGGAACGCGGGTTCGGTCCCCGCCGCCGCGCGACTATTGTGGTGAGCTCACAAGCATATTTAACTTAGTACGAGGGACTAACGGGAGTATTAATAATTTGAGCAATAACAAATTTCTAATCTTAAAAAAAAAAACTTCTGTTCTTCATTCAATTGTGTCCCAAATTAGACACTAAATCCCGCCGCAGACTCCCGGCTAGTAGTGACGTGTAATCGCCAAATTTGAATTTCAAATGACGTCCACGCTGAATTGACGTAAATATTATATGGAACTCCCTAGCTTCAATGTAAGCCGTGTCCGACGTTTAAAACGGATGTATATAATGGTCGAGCTTGCAAAGCTCGGCGATTGAAGCTCTTAGAAGTTAGTTTAGACGATTATAGTTGTGTGGGTGCATGTTACAAGTTGGTTAAACAGTAACTAGTTGAACTGCTTTATTTCATGTGATTTGGTCTGCTTTTTTGATAAATCTGTACTCTAGATCAGCGTTCCGCAAAGGGTGTACCGCGGCACACTGCTGTACCGTGGACATTAGATGGTGTGCCTCAAAATCAACATCAAAATCAAAAATATTTTTTCAGTTTAGACCACAAGTGGCACTTATGAACGTCAAAATGTAGTAAAAACTAAAAAATAAAAGGTAGCCCTTATGGGGCACTTTACATTTCTCCTCATCTTTTGAGCCCTACCAGCGCTTCAAGACAAACATATGGCAAGTGCTGAGAAGAAACGCCAGAACAAACACAGAAAAATAAGGTTAAAGATATAAACTTATTTTTAGTAAGTAGTAAGTAAGGGTTAGACTGGTAAGACTAATAAAGGTAATTACTTATTAAAAATTTACTGAGTAGACTGAGTAGGACCAAAATGCGCATCTTAGTTCGAGCCCGCACTTGACACTGCAGCTTAAACAAGCACTTGTCCACTATGGGACTGTCCGAAACAAGAACGTGCAGGATGTGCCAAGAGGCAGATGAAACGCCACTACACATTCTCACGAACTGCGGACCTCTGATGCGCAAGCGGAGCTTACACCTGGGCAAACACATCCTAAGCCCACAAGATGTAAAACATATCGCCCCCCAAAAGATACTGCACTTCCTAATGGATGCAGGACTCGGAGGCGAACTGTAAGGAAATCAGCGGCGATCACAATAGATCGATAACGGTCGCAGTGATACTAGGACTTTATTGAATTAGACTAGCCGCACAACACAAATACCTAAAAAAAAATAGCAAAAATTGATTGTTCTTTGGACAAATCTTTGGACAATTTCGCACAGCGCCAGCTAGCCCCAAAGTAAGCAACTTAATGCTTGTGTTATGGGTGCTAGTTTAACGGATATACTACTTATATACTTTTTTTTTTAAATACATAAATATTATACATAGTCACACCCAGACCCGTCACAGAAATTAAAATTCATCATTTCAATTTCTGCCCGGCCGGGAATCGAACCCGGGACCTCTCGTCATAGTAGTCCGTTCTAAACCACTACACCAAACGGCCGACTTTCGTTGTTCGTGTTCATTGTTCATAGTGGAGTGTACCTATCTCCAAAAAATTTGTTTTACTAGAAACCTTATACAAAAAAAAATTGCGGAACACTGGTCTGTCTGGCAAAAAAACTGTTTTCACTTATGTCTTGACATTGATGCTTGGTTGTCTATGTGGAGTTACATTAATATTCCACACATAGAGCTTCTCCTTTATGTGCATAGCCAAAGTCTAGATATACCTACGTTGTGTTCCCGAACTTATACAATTCCAAGGCTTTCATGTGCAAGTATCATAAATAAATCATCTGACACCGTTTAGAGATCGCAACGAAGAATGAAGAGGTCAAACTCTNCGTAACGAACCGTTACAATATGAACATTGAACATACTAGGCAATACGAAATTCGCTTGGTCAGCTATTAGGTAATATTTTACTATGTCCTGGCTACAAGACAAATAATATTATTTATTAGCGGCCCCCCGCGACTTCGTACGTGTGGACCGAGTTTTACCCCTTAGAAGTGGAGTTTCATAAAATCCGTTCTTAGTCTACGTTCTAAAAGGAACCCCCATGCAAAATTTGAGACTTCTCCCGCTTGTAGTTTCTGAGATTTCGTGATGAGTGAGTCAGTCAATCAGTGACCTTTCGCTTTTATAGATATAGATGTACGGACGACACCACATTGTCATCAAGTTAAGCCAAAAAATAGAAAAACAAAAGAACTAATGTCACCTAAATTACACGTGTTTTTATCTAACGAGAAAGTCTTTATTATAGCAAATCTTTCCGCACCGAAATGGCCCCTGAAACACCAACTAAACCCCTAAGCTTGAATTAAAGCTCCTACATAAAGACACGAGGAAAGTGTTGGGCAAATTAGACACATAAAGCTGCCCACCGGCTCCCACACTACACAATGTTGAAACGTTCAGAAACACTGTTATTTAGGGGTTGATTTTTCAGATATCTTTGACTGTCAGATATCTTTTAACCTTGCCATTTTGACATATTTCCCATACTGAAACTGTCAATGTGCCAAACAAGCTCTTAAATATAGATAATAAATCGTTCAAAAAAGGCAAGAAACCCGTGTATCGGTAACCCACAAGGTGTATAGATGACCTTGTAAATGTTGCAAGAAACCGCTGGATGCACACCACTTCTAA
Organism: Ostrinia furnacalis; assembly: GCF_004193835.3. NCBI lineage: Eukaryota > Metazoa > Arthropoda > Insecta > Lepidoptera > Crambidae > Ostrinia > Ostrinia furnacalis. The sequence continues at coordinate 12,939 of NW_021130476.1, forward strand.
TCGGCCGTTCTGGAAATCTTTGGGGAAGCCTAGGTTCAACAGTGGGCGTCCTGTGGTTGAAATGATGATGAATAATCATGATGATCTGGTGAAGGTCGCGGGAGGCGCCTGGATGCGAGCGGCGCAGGACCGGTCTTTGTGGAAATCCTTGGGGGAGGCCTTTGTCCAGCAGTGGACGTCTTTCGGTTGAAACGAACGAACGAACGAATCATTTAGTGACACTAATCACTCAGGTGATGAAAGTGGACTCCAGGCGACATTTTGGTGTCCTTTGATCACGGATAAAATCATCTAGGGAATCAAAGTGGACTACGTATCCGTGGGTGATCAAAGACACGAAAGCCGCGATAGCCGAACGGTGAAGGGGTCGAACTGGCCGACTCGTGATCGGGGGAACGTGGGTTCGGTCCCCGCCGCCGCTCGACTATGGTGAGCTTACTCGTGACACAAGCATATTTAGCTTAGTACGAGGGGCTAACGGACTTGACTTGACTTAAGGTCCTATGTCCCCGAGATGGGGCAGAGGGCGTCCACAACAGTCCTCCATCGCGTTCGGTCTTGAGCTTCGCGTTTGATTTCGCTCCAAGTTTTGCCGATCTTCTTCGCTTCGATTTGTGCAATAGCATCTTTAAAAAAACTTCTGTTCTCCATTCAATTGTGTCCCAAATTAGACACTAAACCCCGCCGCAGACTCCCGGCTAGTAGTGACGTGTAATCGCCAAATTTGAATTTCAAATGACGTCCACGCTGAATTGACGTAAATATTATATGGAACTCCCTAGCTTCAATGTAAGCCGTGTCCGACGTTTAAAACGGATGTATATAATGGTCGAGCTTGCAAAGCTCGGCGATTGAAGCTATTAGAAGTTAGTTTAGACGATTATAGTTGTATGGGTGCATGTTTCAAGTTGGTTAAACAGTAACTAGTTGAACTGCTTTATTTCATGTGATTTGGTCTGTTTTTATTGGATAAATCTGTGGTCTATATAATAGGCTAGATGACAAAATTTCAATTATTTGTCCGTCAGACAGATAGGTAATTTGAAAATATTAGACTCGTATTATAATCAAATAATAACAGTGGCTACATCGTGTTGAAATGGCGCATTATGTCATGCCTATGTGGATTTCGTAGTATTATTAGAAGATTGAGTAGACTCAATATAACACTGTAATTATTATTCTATTATGAAAAAAAGTGTCCTACATTTTTTTATTATCTGTCTGACGGACTAAATAGAATTTCGATTTCATTACCCAGTCATCATCCCAATTGCCACACGGTTAAGGCACAAAAAACTGTTTTCACTTATGTGTTCTAGAAATTAATGCTTCGTTGTCTATGTGGAGGTAGTTGTGTTACATTAATATTCCGCACCTAGAGCTTCTCCTTTATGTGCATAGCCAAAGTCTGGATATTCCTGCCTACGTCGTATTCCAAAATTTATACAGATCTGCGTTCAAAGTAACTAGCGAAGAGCTTCGACCAACATCTAAAGAAGCTCTCGCTAGATGGTTGGCTCAAGGGTCAGATACAAAAGGCTGGTTCAGTCTGTGACACTGACCACCGGTAGTTTGGCTCCGTTGCCAGCGGATTAACTAAATATTTTTAAGACGTTTTTATAATATATTTTTATTTTTGATATTTTTACATTTTAAAAAAATATTTAAAATTAAGAAAGAAAAGTGAATAAAGAGATAATAATAAATAAATATTATTTTTTCATATTTCAATTATATTTATGCGCTGCGCGCGGTTTCAAAATTGGCACTCGTGGATTTAGCTTAACCTACTAGCTATTACATTAAAGATAACTAAGACAAAGTTGTAAAGCTTATTTAAAAATATTGGATACTGATTACAAAATGTAACCCTGTATTTACACATTTCTTGAAGGTTTACATCCGCAATATAGGTACTCACATCTAAGCATCGTTTGCGCTTTAAAACTTACAACCAGCAGCAGAGCTTTAAAATTGAGTTTAAAACCGAGCTTTAAACGGGGTCGTTAGAGCCTTTGTCTGGAGTTAAGTCGAGCTGAGTGCTAATAATACATGCTAGCAACGTTTAGAGGTTGAGGGTAGCTGAATGACATTCGTGGTAACAGCAAAAATTAGACATGCAACTTTTAATAGCCTTTTTGTGAGGTTTTGCCAGGTGAATCTTTACTTAATTTTTCGTCAATTTTCAGGAAAAAACTTCTAAGTAATGTGTACTAGATGCTTATAATGAGAATTAAGTACTGTTACATTGACAAGTCTTCTATTTTAATTTTTCGAGGATTTGCATTTTAACCATTGGAACTTCAAATTATTACAACTTCAAATTGTTGTGCCTTCCATTCCATATCATGGACACATTTTATTATGAATGTTGTGTGTTTGTTGCTCTACCCACGCACGTAACAACATGAAGAAATCTTTCTTCTTCTATCTATCTATCAGTAGCATTTTTTATTGGCAGTCAAGCTGCATATCCTGGCTACACAGGAGTTGCAGCGGTGGGAACGAGAGGTGGGAAATAAATAGTCCCGTTCTATCAGCACTTCTCTCCAACATCTTTCATTTCAAATAGAATAAATTTATACTTACTCAACCTTCTGTCAACTTTAATTTAAATACAAAGCAATCAAAATAATAACTAACCTCAAGCGGTTAAATCTAACTTCATCTCCAGCCATTTCAAAGCTCACCAACTCAATCCAATACTTAGCCAACAACCTTAAAGTTGCTCGAACAGGGAACAAACCTAAACGACAGATAACCGCGACACACAGTTACAAACAAATCTGTATATTCCGATATACCACAGTTTATATGAAAACAGTAGGTGAAAAGGTCCGAAAAAGTCGTCGTAGCACTGTAAGATGTCGTAAAGCAGTAATAAAGCGTAGTATGTTAAAAAACGGTGTAGTATAGCGGCGTGTAACAGCAATAAAAAACTGAAGCGCAGTACCTACAAGTACATTAAAATTGTATTAATATTAAATCAAAATCGATTGCTTCAGGTGGCATTGAACCCACGCCGAGTTCACTAAATGCTTTCGTAGATGCCGGGCTAAAGGACCAGTCGAAAGGTGGGTTACGACTCTCACCGATTCGATTCAACTTAAAATTTTGTTTGAGATAAACTCTTAGGCTGAGTTGCACCAATTTGCTTTGACCGTAACTTTAAAAATAACCGGTGTTTTTGTATGGAGTTTGACAGAATTTTGACGTTTGTCAAAGTGAAAGTACGATGGTGCAACCCAGCCTAAGAAAGCTTAGTTAATTGCTTACCGCAGTAAGACTTTCTAGCGACTGCCATGTTTTGTACTAGTTTCTGTCCGCGTGAAGCGACTAAGGGAGAAATATGCGAACATCAGGCCTCCTCAACCTGTCTGGCCAGCATGAGTGATGATGAGTAGAAGCTAAATTCTCCCTTTAGCCTAAATGAAAGATCGTCCTCATGCAGTGTAGACAAAATAAGCTGATGATGATGATCAAGACAAAAATTCGTCTCAAATTAGTAGTAGCAAAATATATTGTGACAAGATAACTTACTGAGTGCTCTTATACTGTGGTCCAAACGTTGGAATTAAGTCAAACTTTGAGTTTGGGATGCCAGACGCAATACAAGTTGCTAACTCAAATAATTACAGAGACAGTTCCTGTGACGCTGTTACATTACATGTCTTGTGTTTTTGAGAGTACAAACAAACAAACAAGTTTTAATTTATACCAACAAAGTTTATAATTTAAAATGTAAGTCATCTCTGGAACTAATGAACCGTTTTTAAGAAAATTGCTAGACATAATACTCTCCCTAGTATATCTGTCAACGACTGGCACTGCGCTGCCCGCATCCAGGTGCCTCTCACCACCCTCACCAGATCGTCAAAATTATTTCGCTAGTTTTTTTTATGCTAGACAAGGCAGGTATTTGACCGCAATCACACCTGGTGTTAAGTGAGATTTATTTATTTATTTATTTATTAGGTACACCAACGATAGGTACAACAATACACAATATGTTAAAAAATACGCAAAATATTAAGCTAATTGCACTATCACTTACTTGCAAGAAATATAAGTTGCTGCTTAGTTAGCATAAATGATGTTATATAAGTTAAATTAAATTAAATTAAATTATGAGAGATGCAGTCTAGGATGGTACAATATGCCCTGTCAACTATGTCTTTGTCTGACAGACCTTAGTTAGTTGAAGCCGCGGGCAAAAGACAGTCTCAGACAGAGCACTAGTAGCTATTCAAATTCAAATTCTTTATTTTCCAAATTACTTATTATTGTTTAAACAGTGGTACATTAAGGAAGATCAGATTATTCTGCTTGTAAACAAGCTTCAACTTGTGTAGAAGTAAAAAACTCATAAGTCCACTTTAATAAGAACGTTGCGCATTTTCCCCTTGTCCAATTCCGGAATCACGTCGTCTCTTAACAACTTGACACATTCCCGAACTTCGCAACTTCATATTAACTTCCGAACCTATTTTCAGTTCGAACATGATATTTTCCTTATAAATCAGAGGACGTCAAGTTTGGGTCGTAATAAAAAAAAGTTTCAGCGCCCGAACAGCTGTTGTGGCAATCCAGATAGGTATAACAAGGCAGGTGCTACAAAGTGCTTGCGACCGTGCGTATGGACGTGGAGCTAGGGACAATGGAAAGGCTACAATAGGACTAGCGTTTCAGTAACGGACAGATTCGGTTGTTTGATACCCGTCGACCGATGGACTATTGTGATAGAGTTATTACTAAAGGCTTANTTTTTGATTTTGATTTTTGATTTTTGATTTTGAAAGATTTGATTGTATTGAATGGGCCCCGAAACTTCTGAACCGATTTGAAAAATTATTTCGCTTTTAGAATTTTATATGTATTTCTGATGAACATAGTCGGTACGAAGTTCGCCGAGTCAGCTAGTTTATAGTGAAAATCTCACCCTAAAAATTAGTTACAGTTACCGGAATCTATATTTATAGAAGCGAAAGGTTCTTCACTCACTCATCACGAAATCTCAGAAACTACAAGTGCTAGGAGTCTCAAATTTTGCATGAGGGTTCCTGTTAGAACGTAGGTGCTCACTAAGAACGGATTTTATGCAACCCCTAAGGGGGTAAAACGGGATCCACGCATACGAAGTCGCGGGCGGCCGCTAGTATTCCTATATTTACACATTTCTTGAAGGTTTACATCCGCAATATACTCACATCTAAGCATCGTTTGCGCTTTTAAAACTTACAACCAGCAGCAGAGCTTTAAAATTGAGTTTAAAACCGAGCTTTAAACGGGGTCGTTAGGGCCTTTGTCTGGAGTTAAGTCGAGCTGAGTGCTAATAATACATGCTAGGTACGTTTAGAAGTTGAGGGTAGCTGAATGACATTCGTGGTAGCAGCAAAAATTAGACATGCAACTTTTTTTATCCTATGTGAGCTTTTGTCAGGTGAATCTATAATTTTGCGTCTTTTTTCGGACAGTCTTTTAAGTATTTGCTACTAGACAATTTGTTTGGACTTTGGAGTAGTGTGAATCGTTTACGTAATAGTGACAAATCTTTATTTTTGTCCAGTTTTGGATTTTAACCACTGATACACTTTATTTTCAGTATCCATTTTATCAATGAACTGAATGGGAGAGTTACAAATTGTCTTGCCGTCCATATCATGGCCGCATTTTATTATGAATTGAGTGTGTTACATAATTATATTTATGTATTTATTGCACTATCCAAGCAAGTATAGTAGTTGCAACTCACGAAGGTGAGTCGAGGTTAACATGTGTGGTGGCTCGCTATTGTTCGTTTTTCAAAAGTTTGATAGACATTATTACGTCATATCGTTATGTGCATGTACACGTACACACAGAAGTAAAGCTCACTCGCATTCGTGAGTTACAAGAACTATAACAACAATATATTAATGAATAAACTTCTATCTATCAGCTCTCTCTAACTTCTATCTAAATAGAATAAATGTATACTCGACCTTCTGTCAACTTACATTTAAATACAAAGCAATCAAAATAATAACTAACCTCAAGCGGTTAAATCTAACTTCATCTCCAGCCATTTCAAAGCTCACCAACTCAATCCGATACTTAGCCAACAACCTTAAAGTTGCTCGAACAGGGAACAAACCTAAACGACAGATAACCGCGACACACAGTTACAAACAAATCTGTATATTCCGATATACCACAGTGTAAATGAAAATAGTAGGTGAGAAAGTCCGAAAAAGTCGCAATAAGTCGTCGTAGCACTGTGAAAAGCCGTAGCACAGTGAGGCGGTGTAGCGTAGTAAGATGTTGTAGCGCAGTAAATAGGGCGTAACGTAGAAAAACAAAGTAATCTTCTAAAATTGTGTAGTATATTAGACGGCGTAGTAAAGTAAAACTGCGTAGCACTGTAATAAAGTGTAGCGCAGTACATTTTATTTTATTTATATCGAATCAAAATCTATATATTGCCTGTATGTATATTGCCTGTGGTAGGACTTGAACTCACGCCGGATTTGGTTTATATTTATGTCTTTGTAGTTTAGCGGTCAGAGCAGTCTTCTGGCAAGTAATAGGTCCTGGGGTCGATTCCCATCTGAGGCAATTGTTTTTTTCAAGTGTTTTAAAAATTTTGTTTGTAATTCAATTTTCTTAAATGCTATAATGTTAATAGGTAATATACTGCATGTTCTTATACTATGCTCCAAACGTTGGAATTAAGTCAAACTTTGAGTTTGGGATGCCAGACGCAATACAAGTTGCTAACTCAAATAATGACAGAGACAGTTTCTGTGACGCTGTTACATTACATGTCTTGTGTTTTTGAGAGTACAAACAAATAAACAAGTTTTAATTTACCCCAACAAAGTTTATAATTTTAAGTAAGTCATCTCTGGAACTAATGAACCGTTTTTGAGAATGCTTGACAAAATCCTCTCCAGTATATCCACATTCCACAACGACCGGAACTGAGCTGGCCGCATCCAGGTGCCTCCCACGACCCTCACCAGATCGTCAAAACTACATTATTGTGTGACAACTAGGTATGTCCTTGTGTGACAGATCTTAGTTCACGAAGGTGAAGCTGGCAAAAGATAATCTCTAGATTTAGATAGAGCACTAGTATTCAAAGTCAAAGTCAAAGTCAAAATTTCTTTATTTGTTTAGACTAATAAATAGTTCTTACAAATCGTCATTTTGCTCTTAAGGAGCCTCTACATGTCTCATAATCTTTTTACCCTACCAGCGCTTCGAGACCAACATTTGGCAAGTGCTGAGAAGAAGCGCCGCAACAAACTCAGTCACCACTGTCTGCCGGTTAATATAAATAAATAGAAATAGCAGTAGTAGGTACATTCGATTCAGGAGCAGTTCACTGAATTTACCATGCATTCTTGTATAGTGTATCTTATAAGAATGGGTATACAAAATTGCGTGGTATAATAAACAAGGTAGTGACGTGCTAATATCTAGACTTACAGATTACATACTTAAATACTTGTAGAAATGACTCGCATACATAAGTTGGAATAACTTGGATTGACCAGTCCCCGAAAGCAATTATTTATTAAAAATTCTTTGTTTCACAAATTAAACGGAATTACTAAATACATTAAGGAAGATCAGATTATTCTGCTTGTAAACAAGCTTCAACTTGTGTAGAAGTAAAAAACTCATAAGTCCACTTTAATAAGAACGTTGCGCATTTTCCCCTTGTCCAATTCCGGAATCACGTCGTCTCTTAACAACTTGACACATTCCCGAACTTCGCAACTTCATATTAACTTCCGAACCTATTTTCAGTTCGAACATGATATTTTCCTAATAAATCAGAGGACGTCAAGTTTGGGTCGTAATAAAAAAAAGTTTCAGCGCCCGAACAGCTGTTGTGGCAATCTAGATAGGTATAACAAGGCAGGTGCTACAAAGTGCTTGCGACCGTGCGTATGGACGTGGAGCTAGGGACAATGGAAAGGCTTCAATAGGACTAGCGTTTCAGTAACGGACAGATTCGGTTGTTTGATACCCGTCGACCGATGGACTATTGTGATAGAGTTATTACTAAAGGCTTAAAGCCAAAGCACACGATTCGTTGCGGCGCCGCACCGCAAATATATCGTTGTATCGCGCGACGCGATGCCGCATCGCCACAGATATTTTTTTGTAAGACAACGCAACGACAGTGTGTCGCACCGCTCTGCCGCAACGCTTTGGCTCATACACATAAACACAATAAGACGTTACGTCGTGCTACGACGTCACGCAGTGCTACGATGCGAGGTCGTATCATAGAAACTCACGGTACTTCGTCTTCGTCGATACTCTATCCAATTTTTCAATATATTTGTTTCCACGATATTAATGTCGGACACAAATTAACGAAAAATTCTTAAGGCGAAAAAATCCCAACGATGTTAGTGGCGGACTGCCGATTCAAGTGTGGATAGTTAAATATTAATATGTCATGCATTTCAGACTTAAAGTCCATTGCTGACCCCTTTAGACAAAGTGACTTTCACCATTTGAAAATTGGTGAGAATACAAACATTAATTTAATTCCCTATTTTGAATGAAAAAATAACAAACAAAATGCATTTCAAAAACCAATCATGGTCCATCCAGTTTCCAGTACAAACATTTCTTTGTAAATCGAAAATCTGAAAGCCGACCTTTCCACCTCAATTTATTGCGTACCGAAGGAAAATAGACCGTGACCCAATAAAAATAAAGTTTACCTACAAAACGAAACCTAGTATCGAGTTGAACAACACTAATTAATTGAAGATTTCTTAATAAAGAAGCCTTTGTAAATTGTCGGGTTAGATTTTCTTGTTTAGAGAAACTTTATCGTATTTCCATTAGAGGAAAGTTTATTTGTATTCTCTTGCGCAAACAATTATTCGAGTTTATATCTTGACCCTCAATTCAATCTTTTAGCGATAGCACTTTTTACTATAGATCGTTTCATCAACGAAGACGCGCCCCACCATTCTTCCACTAATGTTTGAGTGTTATCGGTACACGCTAAGTCATCCATGAGTGCACACGCACACTACAATAATGACGCTCGGATTGCTCGAGTCAAACTCCCCGCGCTTCCCTCTACCAAAAATTGGTGGGGCGCGTCTTCGTGGATGAAACGATCTATAATCTTTTAAACCTTTTTACTTTTAAACCGAAAGTTGTCCACAGCTGGACAAAGGCTTCCCCCAAGGATTTCTACAACGACCGGTCCTGCGCCCGCATCCAGGCACTTTTCGCGACCTTGTCAAGATCATCGGTCTTTCGAAAATATACTTTGTTTCTTAGATTACTTGGTGTTCATTTAATGTGAGGGTTAAATCAATATAATGTCAGACACGCAAAATAATGTGCAATTCGACCGTTTTTATCAGGGATGTTATTGATATCCGTAACCGTAACCGAAACCGGTATAATATTAACCCTACATCCGTAACCATATCCATAACCGAAACTACATAATTCCATAACATCCCTAGTTTTTATAATGAAGTACGAAATCATTTCTTTTTAGGTTTATCCCTATCATAAAGCTCATGTATTTTATAGGATAATGAGCCTAGCTAGCCTAATTAGTAGAACAAGGCCAATAATTAGCCATGAAATCCATGTGTGTAATTTTTTATTATTATTACTGACGGGATTGCTACCATGTAACTACCTTAATTTTGAGTTTCCGATATTTTGGTGTTGTATAATTCTTTTTCGATTGTTCGAATACTTTTGTTTGTAATTGTGGGGTTGTCAATACGTTTTCATTTAATCCATACATGTAGTGCTACCAAAGCATACAATCCGAGCAAGGAAACAGAACATTTATCGGTGCTACATGCGACCTACGTTGCGGTGGTTCTGCTGAAATATCCTGAATTTCAGCCTGTATCCTCCTTTCCTGGGATTACCTAGAATTCTGGAGTGCTTTGTGATTGAATGGGCTGGAAAGTGATTGCAAAGTGCTCCAATTTAGCCAACTGTAAATACTAAAAGGGATGTTCAGCCGAATGTCGATAGTGGTATAACTCAAAATGTGACGTTTTTCAGAATCGACGAAAAATTTAAGCTGTGGATTAAACGCGTTTTGCGTTACTAATTAACGCCCGTATTCACAAACGATGTTTGCTTAAGTAAAGCAGCAAATCGAACGCACAGCGTTCAATAGAGCTCTGTGATTGGTTTGTGTGCCACCCTGTGCGTCCACGCGCACTGTGAGACCTCATAGTAATGTTTGTAAATACGAGCATAAGACTAATTTCTGGCTATATTTATTGAGTTTTTTGGACAATTAATTTTCATTTGTTCTGAAAAAACAAACAACATTTTGAGTTAAATCACTATTGTATTAAAAGTACAATTTCATGGTCTTCAATTTTAAGTAATATCGCTAATATTAACAAGCTTAAATTAATTGTGTGTGATTTAAGTAGGTAGCTTAACATATTAAAATATCTTTGACTAATTATTATAATATTATACATTAGGCCCAAACCATTATAATTGACTAATCTGGTTAATAGTTTCTATCTCATCTAGTATGCATTAGACTTGAAATTAAATTATTGTCAAGCACTGAGTCAAGGTATTAGATACCTACCTTTGTGCGCGGCTTCACCCGCGTGAAATTCAGTTTGTCACAGATCGTCATAAATTATAACCTATATGTTATTTTGGGCTAAAAACAATAATTCTGTAAAGTTTCATTAAAATCCGTTCAGTAGTTTTAGCGTGAAAGAGTAACAAACATCGAGACATCCAAACTTTCGCATTTATACAATTTGTAGGACTATAAGGGGTCCTTCCCATGAAGACATTTTTGGAACTGCTTTTTGCAGGATCCAGTTTAGTAGTATACTTGGGTACATGTTTTAAAATTTACATTCAAACAAAAAATTAACATCTCGTTTGCGGAGTCCAACAAAAAAAACGATCCGTTCGAATTTGGAATTCGAATTTCAAACACACACTTGTGTTTTCAAATGACAGTCCCGTTTGCGGGATCCTGCATTACTCGGTCCCGCAAAACTGGATTGCCGTAGAAAAGAGCCTTAATGTGGAATGGTTTTTTACTTTATTTGATTCTGCACATCTGTACTTTAACTGTATTCATGCCTATCTTACTCTGGAACGATAAAGATGAGAAGTATGCCTTTAGGGAGGTAAAATGGAGAACACCTATCAATACAGGGTGTTACGAACGGCCTCTTTTGATAGCGTTTATGGTTTATGTTTTTATATTTTTCTATATGTCACTTGTCATCTTTCTGTCTCTCTCTTCTATATACCTGTATTCCTGTATCTTCCCTTAATCCTTTTTATTATTATATCGCTTTCCCTTCCTTGAGCCCGGGTATCATTTATCCCTCTTTTATCCCAATTCCTAACATTTTTGGTAACGCGTGCGTGCCGCAGAAGAAAGAGCGCGGTTAGCAGCTGCCGAAGCCGTGGCGAGTGAGCTTGAGCTGCAAGCGGAACTCGCTCATATAAAAGCCGGCTTCAGCCGATCTCGCTCCAGTCGTCACAGCAGCCGCAACCTTACGGAGTGGTTGGAGGATACGGCGCCTTCAAATCAGGCATCGTCTACCAGCAGGTTTGCCTCTCCGGGCGCGCCTATCTCTGCGTGCCCAGGTAAATCTGCCCTTGCTAACGTGCCTATTTCAGGACAACCTGGAGCTGCCACCGGGGATGCGCCTACCTCTGCGCATCCCGGCCGTTCCGTATCTATGGTTGCCGCGCCCCTTGACCCAACACTCCTGCNTTTATCTACGGTTGCCAAGCCTCTTCCTTTCTGCACGACGTCTCTTTTTTTCTGCACGACGCCTCATTCTGTTCACCTGACTGCAAGACTCCCCCTGACCCGAAGCCAGCACATTTGGAACCACCACGTCACGTCACAAAGTTAAATGAACTTTTAACTCTTTTGGTAGCCCACCTTAAGGCCGGTCGTATCAATCTCTCCCGCTTTCTCTCTCTTTTCTTGATATTCATATTCTATCATTATTGAGAGAGAGGGAGAGATGTTACGAACGGCCTCTTTTGATAGCGTTTATGGTTTATGTTTTTATATTTTTCTATATGTCACTTGTCATCTTTCTGTCTCTCTCTTCTATATACCTGTATTCCTGTATCTTCCCTTAATCCTTTTTATTATTATATCGCTTTCTCTTCCTTGAGCCCGGGTATCATTTATCCCTCTTTTATCCCAATTCCTAACACAGGGTGTTAAGTAAATGGGTATTATGAGCCGACACTAGCCCATGTTAACATGGGTATATAAATGGTATGGTGAAGTCAGAAATTTGATATTTTTATTTCATTATAATTGAAGAAATCAATTTTCTCACTTCACCATACCATTTATATGCCCATGTTAACATGGGCTAGTGTCGGATCATATACCCTTTCACCTAACACCATGTATAATCACTATTCAGCTTCTACAATGCGATATTATCACATACAGCTGTAATCCACCTGGCCAAGTGTCCATTCATTCGCATTAGCTATAATACAGAAATCAATGGACCAGCCAGTAACTAGCGTATATCAATTAGTTAATGTCTGTGTAATCTACTGGATTGGAAGTGACATACAATGGTCATACAGAGGGCACATTAAGATATACAGGCTGTCCTCAAAAGTAGTGTCAAGCTGAAGCCCAGAGGTGACGCATCACTAGGGCTATCCGAATCACCCCCACGTATGTTCCGCGGTTTTTGATAGTTTTCGAGATATGATTGTTTTACATTTTGGTCATTATGGTGCGAATAAATAAGGTACGTGCCTGATATTTTTTAATAAATATAACTAGACCTAGTTCATTCAGAAGTAGTTACATCCACAATACAAATGTAAACTAAAAAAAGCAAAAAATCCTGTACCTATGTTGTAAAAAAACGTAACTCGAAAAGTATCAAAAGTCGCGATGATTAAGGTAGCCCTAGTGATGCTCCACCTCGCTTCGGCTTGACAGTACTTTTTGGGACATCCTGTATACATAAATACTGATGTCTTAAGTAGTGGTAATAAGATTTTTATTTGCGACAGAAATGTAGAGACTGATGTGTTTTTTTGAAGTCGGTTAAAAAACATAACCCTCCTTCTGACGTAGTCGGGTGAAAACGGCATGTTTATCCAAAAATAGTACTCCAATATAAGTTAAGACCGTCATCCTTTCTAATTTGTGCTAAGGATTAAGTAATTAAGTCCGAGGCCTGTCCAGACTCCATTTTGTTTGTCTTACGTCATAGTCCAAAAATATAAGTCAAGTCATTCCACTTCGATCAAGCGTTTTGGAAAACCAACGTTATGTCATGGGATATGTACTAAGTAAGTTCGATGAGTTAATTAATATAAGATTTTTGCTCGACTTGGCGGGGGCATTGCCGTGCCCCCCCCAGATGCAACTTATAATTTAAATAATTAAAATGCTCCTTATATCGTTCGTTCGTTCGTTTCAGCCGAAAGACGTCCACAGCTGGACAAAGGCCTCCCCCAAGGATTTCCACAAAGACCGGTCCTGCGCCGCTCGAATCCTGGCACCTCCCGCGACCTTCACCAGATCGTCCTTAGTTATTCCCATTTTATTTTTCTTTCCTAGTTTAATTCCTAGTAATTTTCCTATTTTTTTTTTCTGTAGCTGTTTAGCACATCAACATATCGCAAAATGAAAAAAAAATCAATAGATTTTGAACGTTTAGGTCACCACTACAAGGTTCAAAATTAATCACTATCTAATCCACGCTGTTAAAGAGCACGTGGATGCCTTCGCTTAGCCTGGGAACAAGTTGTCCTCATTTCTAAGTAAAAATATGGAGAGGCTGTTCTAAAAAACAATCATATTCCTTAGAAGTTTCATAAGTGCTTGGAAATTACCAGTACCGTCCGGAGAATATCTGGAATTGTGGAGTATTCCAGGAATTCCTTAATTTGAGTCTGGATCGAAGCTATATTAGAAGATATTGCCTATTACTCGGCCTGTTGTGTCATTAGGTCGAAATAGAGACTCACGCCCGTATTCACAAACATTACTATGAGGTCTCACAGTGTGCGTGTACACAGGGTTACACACGAACCAATCACAGAGCTCTATTCAACGCTGTGCGTTCGATTTGCTGCTTCACTTAGGCCCGGTTTTTTCATTCATAGTTGAAATAACTAATTGTAAAATTTTGCTACTAATGGTTAAATATTAACAAAATGTAAACAAATAGTTAAGAAATGTACTTGAAGTCAAGTTAACAATTGTTCGAAAAACATTTTTTCCGATATTTGACCACTTGTCATTTGACATCTGTCAATTTGGACTATTGGTTATTTTAACTACCAATCAAAAAACTGGGCCTTATAAGCAAGCATCGATTGTGAATACGGGCGATGGTAGAATAAGCAATAGTTTAGAAGAAAACCTATATTTTAGTTGCAAAATCGCAACTATTACTACCATAAGATGCTACACTACTCCGACAAAGGATATTCGCCTTTGTCTAAGTAGTGTAGTGTCGAAGTAAAGTCATGTCGATATTCAGTAGTGTCGGAGTAACGTAATGTCGAAGTAACGTTTATCGGAGTTCAGTTTTTGAGCCAATGAAAATTTGCGAAACGTTGTTTGCGATGTGATAATTTGGGAAACGTTCTTTGGCCAAACATTAGTAATCCTACTTATGTAGGTGTATGTAATATCCCGATAATATCTTAGGAACATTGTGCTTGTGCTAACAAAAGATATTGCTATTTGTTTTAGTCCTTGAAAACAAAAGAATATTATGAGTAATATTTGTGTTGGTACAACTATACAAGCGGCTTGAAATAAAATTTCATCATTTTAGCCACATAAGCCTTCCCCAATGATTTCCATATCGCGCGTTTGGATTGGATAGCGACCGGCATCCAGCCCCTTCCTGCTATCTTTATGAGGTCGTCGGTCCAACTTAGGGTAGACGTCACACGCTGCTTTTCCGGTACGTGGCCTCAACTACAGAACCTTGCTTCCCCATCGGCCGTCAGTTCTGCCTAATCCGTCGGGCTATGTCAGCGAAAATAAAAATTGTATCAGCTCAATGATATTAAAGAACTATAGATATGTTACGTTCATAGAAATTACGATTTGAATCCGTGCCGAGCTATTCCAAATTGCACACATTGACAAATGTAACTGATAAGTGAAACAAAAGATACTAAATAGCACGCAAATGAAAGAGATAGCTATAGTTTTAACGATTCTGCACTAACTAATCTATGTCCGCAGCGCACGCATCCTTATCGCTCTAACGTCAAAACAAGATCGCTTTCTCTTTCTTAACTTGAACATGGCGCATGGCGCGATGGGCGTCTTGATTGTTTGCATAAATAATTGAAAATATAAATACTAAATAATTTTGCATAGTCACATGTGGTAAGAGATCCCTTGTATTTTGTTTACTTTAGAGTCATAATTGGTACACTTTCGAAACACACACGATGGCATTTTTTATTTATTTTGGTAAGAACAGGAACTTACGGTGTGGTACGCACGCGATTGCGCACGACGCAGGCTACACGAAGACTAAACACAAGACGTCCCAATTGGGACGTATTTGAGTATTCACAGCGCGAGCGCTTATAACATATCTGCTTTAGTTTTTATATAATATCATTGTATCAGCTGAATTAATTTCAAAACTTATAAACTTATTTAACTATGGTAATAGGCTAGTTGCCTAAAAAAAATTTTTTAGTCCGTAATGTTTAATATCAAAAAATATTGGACACATATATTTTTATTTGTCAATCTAACAAATAATTACATAGTTATGGTGCGTTGAAGTTGCGCACGACGTCACAACGTGCGGCATTTTTAAGCAAGCGTTGACGTCACGGGCCTCTTCTTATGAACTTTGGGGCGCTTTATCTCTTTAAATTTTCATTACTTTGAAAAAGTGAAAAATACGTGTAGAGTATTTTTTGATAAGTTAACTGACGGACTAATTAAAACTCTTGCTTTTTGACCCAGGCAACATCCCCATTATGTAGCACTTTTATCAGATTATTAATGATCTATATTTTTGTTTCAGGTACTTACAAGATATAAAAGAACAGAGAAACGTCACTCATCTCTACAAGGCAAGTTACTCAGAAGTTACGGTACTATTCTCACCTCTCGTTCCCACCGCTGCAACTCCTGTGTAGCCAGGATCTACAGCTTGACCGCCGTAAAAATCCAACCAATGAAGGTCAAGTTTGTCCCAGGGGAAAGTTAAACTGTCATAGTAGAACCCGCAACGAAATTAATTAGAAGAACATAAGAGGAGTTCGAAATTAAAATTAAGAATTAACGACTTCCAGCCCGTGGTCGCCAGTCGAGAACTTTTCTGTCCCAACGACCATTGTCTCTACGAGCTTTGTGCACCGCCTACTGCCACTTGATTTTAGCAATTCTACTAGCTAAATGACTAAAATTAGTTAAAGGCCAGAAGCTAGCGTGAATATTTACTGAAAATTATTTTAGACAGCTTTTGCATAAAATCCTTACAAGATACGCGTGTGTATTCTAAGTTGTTGTTTTGACAAGGCCAAAGCTCGGGGCTGTTTAAAAAACTGGCCAAGTGCGACTCGGACTCGTGCACAGAGGGTTCCGTACGACGATTAATGGTTGTTGTATGTTTACTTTATTATATTTTTACTATTTTATTTTATAACAGAAACAGAAATACATCATCTGTAAAAATTTCAACTGTCCAGCTATCACGGTTCATAAGATTCACGTCCTTATTCACAAACGATGCTTGCTTATGTGTAACCACCTATGTGGTCTAGTGGTAAGACCACCTGCTTCAGACGCAGAGGTCCCGGGTCCGATTCCCCCAGTGGGGGCAGATTTTTCAGCTCTGTTTGGTTGGTGGTAGGGCTTGTTCTAAGTCCGCCTGGCTAGCTACCATCATCATACCTAAGTCTGTCGCCATAACAACAATGTTAACAGCATTGTTGTGTTCGAGCAGTTAGAGGTAAGATAGCCATTTCCTTTGAGGATTCCGGGTGAAGCTCGCTTCCACCTTCGGCCTGATCGCCACTTACCATCAGATGAGATTCAGGCCAAGAGCTTCCTCGTTGTGGATAAAAAAAAGCAGAATATCAAACGCACAGCGTTAAATAGAGCTCTGTGATTGAATCATGTGTCTCTGTGCACTGTGAGACCTCATAGTAATGTTTGTGAATACGGGCGATAACTCGGTGACAGACAGCGAAGTCTTAGTAATGGGGTCCCGTTTTTACCCTTTGGCTACGGAACCCTAAAAAGCTCATGAATTAATCAGCAGTGCTAAGCTTGCGATAACATTAAGAGATTAAGTTCTTTACCCAAGTACCTTTCAAAGTTTTGGAAATTAGCAGCCAGATGTTGTTTTGGAATTTATTAACATATTTTTTAAGTTCGTCTTAACGTTTGATGAGTATATCCTGAAGCTTTGCTTCTATTACTTGTTTATTTATAAAACTAGCTGGCATGGCGAGTTTCGTACCTCTTATCATCATCATCATCATCATCATATCAGCCACATGACGTCCACTGCTGAACATAGGCCTCCCCCAATGATTTCCATGCACAATGGCCGGTCAGTACCTTTATGAGGTTTACAAACCGTTTATGTTGAGCAGAAATAATTTGGGATTCTAATGGTGAAAGATTTTTGAAAATCGGTTCAGTAGTTGCAAAGCCTATTTAATACAAACAAACAATCAAATCTTTCATCTATAGAGTAATGTAGAAGTGTACACAAAATCATAATAACCGCATGTGTTTTAGTGGAGTAAGAGCTATCTCATCAGACCCAAAAATCCCGGGTTTGATTCCCAGTGTGTTCAAAATTTTCTCTTGGTAAACCTAAACTAACTAAAGTTAGTCCGCCTGGCTAGCTTAACCATCGTCTAACCTAAGTCTGTCTACATAATAATAAAAGGCCATAATTATGTATCCCATTTTTGGAGGAACTTTTTTGCTGGGTTACCTTCACATGACCACCCCGTTGGCAGTGTACCGCAGAAAACCGATCCGTTCGAGTTTGTAATTCTAATTTCAAACACATTTAATTCACACGACAGTCCACTTTTGCGGGATACTGCATTACTGAATCCCGCAAAACTGCATTGCCATGGAAACAAGCCCTAAGGCAATAAGAAAAAGAAGAGACCAATTTGGTACAACAATTGTATTATTTCACTTTTTAATGTCAATGTGTATTATTATTTTAGTACCAAATAAATATTTTTTCTTTCTTTCTTTCTTTCTTTCTTTCTTTCTTTCTTTCTTTCTTTACTGGAGAATAGAACCAAATAATACCATTCAGCAATCTGAATATACCCTCACTTTCTCGTAATTCACCACACATACATCAAGCAATCAGCACTATATTCCTGTCCTTATCAGGAATCGAATAGGCAATATGTCACGTATTATCCTCCACTGATCTATTGGGTCCGTCCCCAAATTGCTACTTAGTCAACAATGGCATGTTGAATTGGGTTCCGAACTATTGAGTGACACTACGCTTTGATGGGGTAGATTGTTATAGGCGGAGAGCTTGACTTAGTCAGTGCTTGAGGTATGAGAACGGCATGGGCGGGTGTTTTTGAGACAAACTTCAGTTTAGGTTAGGCTTAACTAGCTTTTGCCCGCGGCTTCACCCGCGTGAAATTTAGTTTGTCACAGATCGTTATAAATTATAGCCTATATGTTATTCTGGGTTAAAACAATAATACTGTAAAGTTTCATCAAAATCCGTTCAGTAACAAACTCATATTAACATCCAGACTATTAATAGGAAGTAGGATACTAGCGGCTGTCCGCTACTTTGTACGCGTGGACCCCGTCTTATCCCCTTAGGGGTTGAATTTTGGAAAATCCCGTCTTAGTGAGCACCTACACCCACTACGTTCTAAAATTCCCATGCAAAAAATAAGACTCGTAGCACTTTTAGTTTCTGAGATTTCGTGATGAGTGAGTTAGTGACCTTTCGCTTTCATAGATATACAGGGTGTTAGGTAAATGGGTATATGAGCCGACACTAGCCCATGTTAACATATGCATATAAATGGTATGGTGAAGTCAGAAATTTGATATCATCATTTTAATTATTTTAATTTTCATACAAATCGAATTTTATAAAATTTATTTTGTATGAAAACATTTCTGACTTCACCATACCATTTATATGCCCATGTTAACATGGGCTAGTGTCGGCTCATATACCCATTTACCTAACACCCTGTAGATTTACAGATTTTTGTCTTATCGTAAAAGGATGTAGGTAGGCACAACAGCCTGTTGTACCTACATCACTTGTTGACAGTAGGTACATTGGTGGGCTAAGGTCGGTGACCTTTTGTCCAGATTAATTTCGTGTAAACTACTGTAGGTATACCTTCTTGACACGAGATAGACTGTTCTTTGTACACGGTACAAGCTTTGTTAGTTCTGAAATACCTAGATGGAGTTATAAATAAATAAATAAATAAATAAATAAAAAACCGTTTATTGTTTTTTACACATAAAAGGAATTACAAGAAACAAAATAACATTATAAGCTTAAAATAACTTATATGCTAAAAGAAAAAGCAAATGGAGGTGGCTCAGCATGTGTCGCCAAGGACTACCTGCCCTAGACAGCGCTGGTTTTCAGACACCACCATTTCTCTTGAGATGTTGGTCGAGAAAATGGTCACGGGGGCTTAGAAAAAAAAATGAGTAAAAAAAATAAATAAAATAAAATTGAAATTTACAAAAAAAATTATGTAGGTATTATATGGAAAACTAGCGGCCGCCCGCGACTTCGTGCGCGTCGATCCCGTTTTACCCCCTTAGGAGTGGAATTGATCAAAATCCTTTCAGCCCGATCCGTCAGTCAGTCAGTCACTTTTGAGTTATGTATAATTGTCAACGTGAAATTGTGAACTCTGTCAGTTTATAATATAACGCGTTAGATTGTAAACTAACAGTGGGTTAGGTTAGGTTAGATTGTAATTTAACTACGTCAGATTATAATAATAATAATAAATACACTTTATTGCACACCAAAGTAAAGAACAGAAAGAAAAGGAACACACAAGGTACAACTAGGCGGTCTATTATATATTCTATTATAATCTGACGGAATTCACAATTTTACGGTGACATATTTTATATACTTAGATATTTATTATATTTTTACACCATTAACTGAGCGATTCCGATTCATATTTTAATGCACAAATGTGAGACAATTTAGAGGAAATAGATTTTTAAATCAACTTGATCATTCATCAAACCTAGGCTACTGACGCTGAAGAAGGTTAAAAATTAATAAGACTCTTATGAATATAATGTAGTTATTGTTATTGTCAAAGTATAAAAACATAACCCTCCTTCTAGCGCGGTCCGGTAAATAGACACTCAAGTTATTTTCTTATCTATGTAGAGTCTAGCCTCCATTCTAAACAACAGACACAAACCTGCCGTCCGGTAACCTCCAGTTATAATTAAACCGTCAGTTACCGCTGAAATGCCTTGACACCGGCTATTAAACGTACATCTTGATATTAACTATTCCAATTGCTTGTAGGGTTACCAACTTAACGTATAGCCCATTTTTACCCGACTGCGCTAGAAGGCGGGTTATGTTTTTAGGTTAAAGACTATTTCCACCTCTCTTTCCCACCGCTGCAACTCCTGTGTAGCCAGGATCTACAGCTTGATCGCCAATAAAAACCCAACCAGTGAAGGTCAAGTTTGTCCCGGGGGAAAGTTAAACTGTCATTGCAACGGCAATTAAGTAAATTTTAACATACGACATCTATATGTATACTAGTTGTCATCATTATCATCACCATTTCAGCCACAGGACGTCCACTGCTGACATAGTCCTCTCCCAAACGTCTAGATTAGCCGGTTGGTAGCGGCTTGCATCCAGCACCATCCTGCAATCTTTATAAAGTCATCTGTCCACTTTGTGGGTTGGCGTCACGGTACGTGACATCCATTCCAGAACCTTGCTGCCCCATCAAAAAATCAAAATCAAAAAAAAAATTAACCAATATTTTGGCACTTAATACGTCATCAGTACTGTATCTATACTAATATTATAAATGCGAAAGTAACTCTGTCTGTTTGTCTGTCTGTCTGTCTTGCTCGTTCAACATCAAAATCGTTTCAGTGGTTTAGGAGTGAACCTAAACCACTGCAACGATTTTGATGTTTGGCATAGAGATAGTTTAGAGTTAAAGGATAGTTTTTTTCCGGTTTTTGGAAACAGGGACGCGCGCGATAAAGTTTTTCTTTGACAGACAAAATTCCACGCGGGCGAAGCCGCGGGCGGAAAGCTATTATTCTATATTTAAGTCCTCAAAGGATTCAAGCTCGTAAGTTTCACTTATTCACCACTTAGACTACCTATGTAATGTATCTGTAAACTCCTTCTCCTTTTTTGAAAATTATAAATAACCTGAAAAAATCTAATTGCGTAAGGCGGGAATTGAACCCACGACCTATCGCTTCTTAACCCCTTTCTTCTGCTGTCTAAATACTTATTTATAGGTGAGAAGAAAAGGAAATATTGTTGTTTTCTTCAGGACTTTTCACTTTTCAGTCTGGCAACCCTAATTTTAGTGGGGCGAAATGAATTTGTTGCTTTTCGTACATTTCAGGCTGACTGGAAGCAATTCAGTACTTCCACGGAACGTTGTGTGAATTAAATTTTGAATGGCATGTAATTAAGTACAGGTATTTAATTCAGGCACATTTCAATTTAAATAAAAGTAATAGCTCTGCCTAGCGACCAGGGATGTTATTGATATCCGTAACCGTAACCGAAACTATCGGATATTCGAAATAAAAAACATCCGTAACCGAAACAGATTCAAGTTTCGGATAAAGGCAGAGTCTAAGGGCTATATTTCACCGGGACACAAACAAAATGTATGCAGCTCTATAGAGAGTTACTCACCTGTGCACCTACCATGAGTTTACGTTAGGTGTGCTCGCTAGCGAGTACGTCAAAAATCTCTATGAAGATTTTGTTTCTTGAAAGTAGCGGCTAGGGGCGCTGCACAATATGTCATACAATTAATGTCATTTTTTTACGTATTCGCTAGCGAGCACACCTAACGTAAACTCATGGTAAGCACACTGGTGTCCGTTTGGTTGCGCAAAGATGCATACATTTTGTTGGTAGCCGGCGACTGGTTGCGCCGCCATGGTGTCCCGGTGAAATATAGCCCTAAATCTTAATATTTTTTTAATATTTGATACTTGTCTGGCATTCCCTGGCAGCATCTAATATCTCCGCTTGTTTTACCTTTATCATAGGTGTCGTTATAGTACATAAAGTGGCTACGTGGGTCGCGCAGCATCTTGCTGTTTGAAATATTGAATTCTACATTTAAAAATAAGAATAATCCGTAACCGAAATTATCCGAATTGTTGGGATAATCTGAAATGATTAAATCCGTAACCGAACCGAAACCGAAACCAATATAATATTATTCTAATAAGCCACGATAGCCGAACGGTGAAGGGGTCGGACTGGCTGACTCGCGTGATCCGGGAAACGCGGGTTCGGTCCCAGTCCCCACCGCCGCTCGACTATTGTGGTGAGCTCACTGGTGGGCTAACGGAAGTATTAGTAATTTGTGTAATAACAAAATAAAATAAAAAATATATCCGTAAGCTAAACCAGTATAATATTATTCTAATATCCGTAACCGTATCTATAACCGAAACTTCATATCCTTAACATCTGACTGTGAATTTAGGATCTTAGTAACTACCTTGGAAATTTGTAGAGGTAACACTAATTAATGTTCTGTTCCCGATGTTTCTGAGAAAGGTGTGAAAATGTGGTGAGACGTTCGTAATCAATTTTAATTCGATAAAGTCATACATCTACTTTATTTATACCCAGCATAGGGATGTAGTGAAGAAATCACGGAATCGAATCGGTCATCTCTGTTATGACGTATAGAGACCCATCCTACTAGTCCTACTAATATTATAAATGCGAAAGTTTGTGTGGATGTCTGGATGTTTGATACTCTTTCACGCAAAAACTACTGAATGGATATTGTTGAAACATTACAATATTAGTGTTTATAACCCAGATTAACATATAGGCTATAATTTATGCGGATCTGTGACACTAAAATTCACGCGGATGAAGCCGCGGGCCTAAGCTAGTGTTACATATTTTTTTAACTGTGTCCTAATTTTTCTTTTAGTTTTAGATTTGTCCGGACAAAATAATGATGCTTTCTTTGTAGGTATTAATCGTATAATAGAGTTTCTCGCAATTTTCTATGAGTAAACTTTGCTTGCGTTAGATATAAGTAACTAAATCAAACTTTTTTTGGTTTCCTTAAATGAGTAAGAATAAATATAAATATGTACTTATCATTTTTTATCCACATCGAGGAAGCTCTAGGTCTGTATCTCACCTGATGGTAAGTGATGATCAGGCCGAAGGTGGAAGCGAGCTTCACCCGGATTGAAGAAACCTCAGCTTCATTATTTTTATTTTCACCTATTTACTTACGGAACCCTAAAAAGATTCTGAATCACTTTCTTCCTACTTTGCACTTCTAGAATGCACTTTACCATAAAAGCGTCTTCAAAAGTAATTTAAAATGAACACAGTGCTTACAAAACCTGTTATCCACGCAATATTTACCTCCAAGATAAAAATTCTACGAGATAATGACAATATTCCTTTCGCATAACTGAAGCACCTTCTGAAAGTATTTTTATAATAAAAAGTGCAGCAAAACTCCAGTATCGTAGACGACGGTAGTGTATTTTACTTCGTCACAGGAAGTAAATTTTAAAATATACAGAGAAAATCCAATGAAGATACTGTTTTGTGCTTAGAGCTAATGCTGGTATTAAAGAAAATGTTATTCAGAAGGCAATTACATTGATGGAGATTGCAATCGCTATGTGAATTGATAGATACTCTCTATTAAATAGATATTAAATGGAAAATATCTGGGTATAATAATCACCAACTTACTTTAACTTAAACAAACGCCAAAAATTTGTCAAAGTCCATACAAAAAATACCGGTTATCGTTAGGTTAGGTTAGTTACGGTTAAAGTTAGGTGGTGCAACACAAGTCAAAATGTTAAGAATGTCAAAGATACAAAAAAATGCAACTAAACTGTTAGAAACGTTTATTGACAAGAAAAGATTTAGTTTCAATCAATTATGTTTCTGGTATTTTCAGTCCACATTCATCGATACAAAAAATAATTTATCAATCATGAAAATGAATAATTTTCTAGTCATTTAGCCTTACTCGTATGTTCTAATACTTTTAGTCTTTTTATAATCTTGTAAAAATAATTAGATATCAACCAATTAGGGACTATCGCTGATTAAGCTACACGTTGCTTGTCTGGACATCNGTAAAGCCAAAGCACACGATGCGTTGCGGCGCCGCACCGCATGGATTAAGCAGAATCGCGCGACGCGACGCCGCACCGCTTGTGTGCCCGCCATAGATTATTATTTTCTATGCATGTCGCAGACGCAATCGCGCCACAACGTACTGTATGCTTTGAGTCTTACTTATAAACACGATAAGACGTTACATCGTGCTACGACGTCACGCAGTGCTACGATGCGAGGTCGTATCGTAGAAACTTTACGGTACACTTCTTCGTCGATACTCTATCCAATTTTTCAATATTTTTGTTTCCACGATATTAATGTCGGACACAAATAAACGAAAATTCTTAAGGCGACAAAATCCCAAAGATATTAGTGTACTTTAAAGTCCATTGCTGACCCCTTTAGACAAAGTGACTTTCAATATTTGAAAATTAGTGAGAATGCAAACATTTACTGACTATTTTGAATGAATAAATAACAAACAAAATGCATTTCAAAAACCAATCATGGTCCATCCAGTACAAACATTTCTTTGTAAATCGAAAATCTGAAAGCCGACCTTTCCACCTCAATTTATTGCGTACCGAAGGAAAATAGACCGTGACTCAATAAAAATAAAGTTTACCTACAAAACGAAATCTAGTATCGAGTTGAAACAACACTAATTAATTGAAAATTTCTTAATAAAGAAGCCTTTGTAAATTGTCGGGTTAGATTTTCTTGTTTAGAGAAACTTTATCGTATTTCCATTAGAGGAAAGTTTATTTGTATTCTCTTGCGCAAACAATGACTCAAGTTTATATCTTGACCCTCAATTCAATCTTTTAGCGATAGCACTTTTTACTATAGATCGTTTCATCAACGAAGACGCACCCCACCATTCTTCCACTAATGTTTGAGTGTTATCGGTACACGCTAAGTCATCCATGAGTGCACACGCACACTACAATAATGACGCTCGGATTGCTCGAATCAAACTCCCCGCGCTTCCCTCTACCAAAAATTGGTGGGGCGCGTCTTCGTGGATGAAACGATCTATAATCTTTTAAACCTTTGTACTTTTCAACCGAAAGACGTCCACTGCTGTACAAAGGCCTCCTCCAAGGACTTCAACAACGACCGGTCCTGCAGTGCCAGGGGCTTCCCGCAACCTTCTCAAGGGCACCGGTCCTTCGAAAATATACTTTTTTTCTTATATTACTTGGGCTTCATTTAATATGAGAGTTAAAACAAAATAATGTCAGACGCGCGCGGTGCAATGCGATCGTTTTTATGAGGGTTCCGTACCTCAAAAAGAAAAAAACGGAACCCGTATTTTATAATGAAATACGAAATCATTTCTTTTTAGATGTATCCAATCTTATGCTCATGTATTTATAGGATAATGGGCCTAGTTTGACTAATTAGTAAGCATTAAAATAATTAGCCCAGAAATCTAAATGTAATTCTTTTTCGACAGTTTGAATATTAGGTTATGAAATTAGCGTTTTTTTCTTCAATATTCATTAGTATAATTTCTTTCATACATATAGTTTATCATTCTTTTTTATTTGAAATTTGATTGCCAGGACTTACTTTTACGTATGAATTGTTTAATTTATTTTTATTTTTTTAATTACAATTATTAAACGGATTTTACGGAATTCCGTTTCCGTTACAAAAATAAAAATATTTTTATACAGATACTAATTAAAAAAAAAATTGTGATTCCTCAAAAAATCGCAAAAATGTTAGTATGGAAAAAAATACTATCGTGAAATTCTCCATACAAAACACTCATCTCATAGGTAAATAATTACCTAATATCATTGTTTGTTATTGAGGGCTTGTCAATACGTTTTCATATTTTAATCCATACATGTAGTGCTACCAAACCATACAAACCGAGCAAGGAAATAGAACATTTATCGGTGCCACATGCGAACTGAGTTGCGGTGGTTCTGCCGAAATATCCTGAATTTCAGCCTGTATCCTCCTTTCCTGGGATTACCTAGAATTCTGGAGTGCTTTGTGATTGAATGGGCTGGAAAGTGATTGCAAAGTGCTCCAATTTAGCCAACTGTAAACTAAAAGGAATGTTCAGCATTTCGATAGTGGTGTAACTCGAAATGTGACGTTTTTCAGAGTCGACGAAAAATTTAAGCTGTGGATTAATCGCGTTTTGCGTTACTAATTAAGATTAATTATTGAGTTTTTTGGACAATTAATTTTCATTTGTTCTGAAAAAAACAAACAACATTTTGAGTTAAATCACTAATGTATTAAGAGTACAATTTCGTGGTCTTCAATTTTAAGTTATGTCACTAATATTATCAAGCTTAAATTAATACTTGTGATTAATTTGTGTGTGAGATTTAAGTAGCTTATCACATCAACATATCTTTGACTAATATTATAATATTATACATTAGGCCCAAACCAGTATAATTGACTAATCTGGTTAATAGTTTCTATCTCATCTAGTATGCATTAGACTTGAAATTAAATTATTGTCAAGCACTGAGTCAAGGTATTAGATACCTCCTTTAAGTGCTTTATAATCTATATCTGAAACTGGATTGACGTAGGAAAGAGCCTTAATGTGAATTGGTTTTTTACTTTATTTGATTTTGCACATCTGTACTTTAACTGTATTCATGCCTATCTTACTCTGGAACGATAATGATGAGAAGTATGCCTTTAGGGAGGTAAAATGGAGAATACCTAACAATACAGGGTGTTAGGTAAATGGGTATATGAGCCGACACTAGCCCATGTTAACATGGGTATATAAATAACATGGTGAAGTCAGAAATTTGATATTTTTATTTCATTATAATTGAAGAATGAAGATATCAATTTTCTCACTTCACCATACAATTTATATGCCCATGTTAACATGGGCTAGTGTCGGATCATATACCCTTTTACCTAACACCCTGTATAATCACTATTCAGCTTCTACAATGCGATATTATCACATACAGCTGTAATCCACCTGGCCAAGTGTCCATTCATTCGCATTAGCTATAATACAGAAATCAATGGACCAGCTAGTAACTAGCGTATATCAATTAGTTAATGTCTGTGTAATCTACTGGATTGGAAGTGACATACAATGGTCATAGAAGGCACATTAAGATATACAGGCTGTCCTAAAAAGTAGTGTCAAGCTGAAGCCCAGAAGTGAAGCATCAAGGGCTATGTATGTTCCGCGATTTTTGATAGTTTTCGAGATATGATTGTTTTAAATTTTGGTCATTATGGTGCGAATAAATAAGGTACGTCCCTTATATTTTTTTATTAATATTAGATGGATACTAGGCCTAGCTGATTCAGGTATTTACATCCACAATACAAATGTAAACTAAAAAAGTAAAAAATGCTGTAAGTTGTAAAAAAACGTAACTCGAAAAGTATCAAAAGTCGCGAATTCGGGTAGCCCTAGTGATGCTCCACCTCTGGGCTTCGGCTTGACAGTATTTTTTGGGACACCCTGTATACATATACTGATGTCTTAAGTAGTGGTAATAAGATTTTGTTTTGCGACAGAAATGTAGAGACTGATGTGCTGTTGACTGCAGACTAATGTGTTTTTTGAAGTCGGTTAAAAATACATAACCCTCCTTCTGACGCAGTTGGGTAAAAACGGCATGTTTATCCAAAAATAGTACTCCAATAAAAGTTAAGACCGTCATCCTTTCTAATTTGTGCTAAGGATTAAGTAATTAAGTCCGAGTCCGGTCGACACTCCATTTTGTTTGTCTTACGTCATAGTCTAAAAATATAAGTCAAGTCATACCACTTCGATCAAGCGTTTTAGAAAACCAACGTTATGTTATGGGATATGTACTAAGTAAGTTCGATGAGTTAATTAGAGGAAGGGGTGGTAATTTGGACCCTGCTGTTTTTTTGGAACCCTTTAATATCACAGAAACAGGCAGTGACATCTACCAAAAAACTATGTAACTACGTTGTACTGATACCATAGAGCATATTTGCTACCAATAACGTCAATTTTGCATCGAATTTGATCTGTCACACACAGCTAACATTTCACGTTAAAATCAAACGTTTTTTTCTCTCCGTTGGAAAAACTGTAAAAGGTTTTTGTTTTAGTATAAGACAAATTCTGTGCGTGTTATAGGGAGTCCATACAGACTAGTTTAGATTGTCGAAGGTAAGTTTTAATGTATCTTTTAACTAGATGTGATTTTCTTGGTTATTTGTTAATTTAGTTAGATTTTGAATTTGGAACCCTATAGGTGCGGGTAGTATGGAACCGGGTTCCAAATTACCCGCAATGTATTCAATACAATTTCTCTCCCTACAAACACCAACTTGAGGAGTCAATCAAATCTATAGCGCAGAGAGGAAAAGATCGAGGAAGAGCTCGGGGACGTAGTGGAAGGCAGGGTATGCCAAACCCTTCTAGATCTCGCTCGAACAGGCGGGAATCTTCCTCTTCGGATACTACGATGTCATCTGTTTCTTCAGGTAAAACTGCGGTGGCAGAAAATTATACCACACAAGCTCAGCCCACAAGCCACGATGATTATTGTATTTTTTGTTCAGAATGTTTCTCAAATAATCAACAGGGTGAAATTTGGATTCAGTGCCAATCTTGTGAGTTGTGGGCACATATTGATTGCTCAGGATGCGAAAAAGAATATTATATTTGTGATTTTTGTAAATAAATTTGTTTTATACTTGTAATTTGGAACCCGGGTTCCGTAATACCCGCACCAAAACTCAAAACACGTTTTTTTCATTTAGTCAATAAAGGTAATTATTTCCTATAACGAGTTGTTTTATTTTGTTAATCTTTCCTAATATAATAGCTAATAAGTTTTGAAGTATACAAAGCCACTTTTCAAGATGATTAGTCAAATAGTTTTATTTAAATATTCAAAAAACAAAGTAGGGTTCCAAATTACCACCCCTTCCTCTAATATAAGATTTTTGCTCGACTTGGCGGGGGCATTGCCGTGCCCCCCCAGATGCAACTTATAATTTAAATAGTTAAAATGCTCCTTATATCGTTCGTTCGTTTGTTTCAGCCGAAAGACGTCCACTGCTGGACAAAGGCCTCCCCCAAGGATTTCCACAAAGACCGGTCCTGCGCCGCTCGAATCCTGGCACCTCCCGCGACCTTCACCAGATCGTCCTTAGTTATTCCCATTTTATTTTTCTTTCCTTGTTTAATTCCTAGTAATTTTCCTATTTTTTTTTCTGTAGCTGTTTAGCACATCAACATATCGCAAAGTGAAAAAAAAATCAATAGATTTTGAACGTTTAAGTTACCACTACAAGGTTGAAAATTAATCACTATCTAATCTACGCTGTTAAAGAGCACGTGGATGCCTTCGCTTAGCCTTGGAATAAGTTATCCTCATTTCTCAAGTAAAAAATATGGAGAGGCTGTTCTAAAAAACAATCATATTCCTTAGAAGTTCCATAAGTGCTTGGAAATTACCAGTACCGTCCGGAGAATATCTGGAACTCTGGGGTATTCCAGGAATTCCTTAATTTGAGTCTGGATCGAAGCTAAATTAGAAGATATTGCCTATTACTCGGCCTGTTGTGTCATTAGGTCGAAATAGAGACTCACGCCCGTATTCACAAACATTACTACGAGGTCTCACAGTGCGCGTGAACGCACAGGGTGACACACGAACCAATCACAGAGCTGTATTCAACGCTGTGCGTTCGATTTGCTGCTTCACTTAGGCCCAGTTTTTTTATTCATAGTTTGGCCCCACTTTAGCCCACTTTGGGTGTCACGAAATATTTGACGCTGACTGTACAATATGTACTATCGGCAACAATGTAAACTACCCACTGCTGTTCATGTTGTCTCGGCCTGCATTTAGCGCCTTCCTGCTGCCTTTATGAGGTCATCTGTCCACCATATAGGTGGACATCCCACGCTGATATTTCGGTACTCTAGAACTTTACTATGTGCCCTGCCCAGTCCCACTTCGGCTTGCTAATCCGTCGCGCTAAGTCAGCGAAAATAAAATTTGTATCAGCTGAAGTAATTCCAAGTCTTATAAACTAAATACGTATTTATGGTAAACATGTAGCACTTCTGTCAGATTAATAACGATCGATTTATTTTGTTTCAGGTACTTACAAGATATTAGGTATTTAAGTTTTTTTTATCAACGAGGAAGCTCTTAGCCTGCATCTCACCGATGGAAAGTGATGATCTGACCGAAGATGGCAGTAAGTAAATAATATTAAACAATGAAAAAATTAAAAGTAATTCGGCAGTTTTAGATCTCGAATTTTATCCAGTCTAAAGGTTACTTTATAGACTAAAATTAGTTAAATTCCAGAAGCTAGCATAAATATTTACTGAAAATTGTTTTAGACAGCTCTTGCATAAAATCTTTACAAGATAGGTACGCGTGTGTATTCTAAGTTGTTGTTTTGACAAGGCCAAAGCTCGGGGCTGTTTAAAAAACTGGCTTAGTGCGACTCGGACTCGTGCACAGAGGGTTCCGTACGACGATTTGGTTGTTGTAGGGAACCCCGTTAAATGTTTACTTTATTATATTTTTTCTATTTTACCTATGTTATAACAGAAACAGAAATACATCATCGTAAAAATTTCAACTGTCGAGCTATCATAGTTCATAAGATTCACGCCCTCACAAACGATGCTTGCTTACGTGTAACCACCTATGTGGTCTAGTGGTAAGACCACCTGCTTCAGACGCAGAGGTCCCGGGTCCGATTCCCCCAGTGGGGGCAGATTTTTCAGCTCTGTTTGGTTGGTGGTAGGGCTTGTTCTAAGTCCGCCTGGCTAGCTACCATCATCATACCTAAGTCTGTCGCCATAACAACAATGTTAACAGCATTGTTGTGTTCGAGCAGTTAGAGGTAAGATAGCCATTTCCTTTGAGGATTCCGGGTGAAGCTCGCTTCCACCTTCGGCCTGATCGTCACTTACCATCAGATGAGATTCAGGCCAAGAACTTCCTCGTTGTGGATAAAAAAAAAGCAGAATATCGAACGCACAGCGTTAAATAGAGCTCTGTGATTGGTTTATGTGTCTCTGTGCACTGTGAGACCTCATAGTAATGTTTATGAATACGGGCGATAACCTGGTGACAGACAGCGAAGTCTTAGTAATAAGGCCCCGTATGTACCCTTTGGGTACGGAACCCTAAAAAGCTCATGAATTAATCAGCAGTACTAAGCTTGCGATAACATTAAGAGATTAAGTTCTTAACCCAAGTACCTTTCAAAGTTTTGGAAATTAGCAGCCAGATGTTGTTTTGGAATTTATTAACATATTTTTTAAGTTCGTCTTAACGTTTGATGAGTATATCCTGAAGCTCGGCTTCTATTACTTGTTTATTTAAAAAACTAGTTGACATGGCGAGTTTCGTACCTCTTATCATCATCATCATTTCAGCCACATGACGTCCACTGCTGAACATAGGCCTCCCCCAATGATTTCCATGCACAATGGCCGGTTGGTAGCGGCCTGCATCCAGCGCCTTCCTGCTACCTTTATGAGGTTTACGAACCGTTTATGTTGAGCAGAATAATGTAGAATTGTAATGATGAAACATTTTTTAAATTGGTCCAGTAGTTTCGGAGCCTATATTATGTATAATACAAATGTAGAAGTGTAGACAAAATCATAATACCCGCATATGT
Organism: Ostrinia furnacalis; assembly: GCF_004193835.3. Classification (NCBI taxonomy): domain Eukaryota; kingdom Metazoa; phylum Arthropoda; class Insecta; order Lepidoptera; family Crambidae; genus Ostrinia; species Ostrinia furnacalis. Next base: position 44,990 of record NW_021130476.1, read on the forward strand.
GTTCTAGTGGAGTGAGAACTTTCTCAAAAATTTTCTCTCGTTTTAGTTAGTCCGTCTGGCTAGCTAACCACCATCTTTCCTAAGTCATCATCATATCATCTGCCATAATATTATGAGGCCATATTAAAGGCTTGTTCCCACGGATATCCTGTTTTTTGCAGGATCCCGTTTAGTATCGTGTTTTAATATTTATTAACGTTCACACGAACATCCCGTTTGCAGTGTACCGCAGAAACCGTACCGTTCGAGTTTGTAATTCTAATTTCAAACACATTTAATTTACACGACAGTCCAGTTTTGCGTGACCTTTGAAAGAAGTACTAGGAAGAAGTAATATGGGTACCTAAAATGGGTAGAATAGAACCCAAGACCTAACACAGCAATGTGAATCTACCCTCACTTTCTCGTAATTCACCACACATACATCAAGCAATCAGCACTATATTCCTGTCCTTATCAGGAATCGAATAGGCAATATGTCACGTATTATCCTCCACTGATCTATTGGGTCCGTTCCCAAATTGCTACTTAGTCAACAAAGGCATGTTGAATTGGGTTCCGAACTATTGAGCGACACTCCTTTGATGGGGTAGATTGTTATAGGCGGAGAGCTTGACTCAGTGCCTATGGTATGGGAGGGTGTTTTAGAGACGTCAAACGTTAGTGACTTCAGATTATCCTACTAATATTATAAACTAGCTTTCCGCCCGCGGCTTCGCACGCGTGGTTTGTTATTCCAAGTCTGATTCTTTTTTGTTATACCACGTTTTATAGTGACTGACGTTTCATGTAAAATCACACGGGAATGCTGTCGAACGGGATAAAAAGTCCTATGGGATCCTGTCTTTCTCCTGGCTCTAAACTACCTCCCTGACAATTTTCAGCTAAATCGGTTCAGCCGTTCGTGAGTTATAAGTGGTGTAACTAACACGACTTTCTTTTATACATATTTTCAGATTTTTGTCTTATTGTAAAAGTGATGTAGGTAGGTACAACAGTCTGTTGTACCTACATCACTTGTTGACAGCAGGTACATTCGTAGGCTAAGGTCGGTGACCTTTTGTCCAGATTAATTTCGTCTAAACTATTGTAGGTATACCTTCTTGACACGAGATAGACTGTTCTTTGTAAACGGTACAAGCTTTGCTTAGTTTTGAAATACCTAGATGGAGTTTTAAATAAATAAATAAATAAATATAAAACCGTTTATTGTTTTTTACACATAAAAGGAATTACAAGAAACAAAATAACATTATAAGCTTAAAATAACTTATATGCTAAAAGAAAAAGCAAATGGAGGTGGCTTAGCATGTGCCGCCAAGGACTACCTGCCCTAGACAGCGCTGGTTTTCAGACACCACCATTTCTCTTGAGATGTTGGTCGAGAAAATGGTCACGGGGGCTTAGAAAAAAAAATGAGTAAAAAAAATAAATGAATAACATTTAAATTCACAAAAAAAATATGTAGGTATTATATGGAAAACTAGCGGCCGCCCGCGACTTCGGACGCATGAATCCCGTTTTACCCCTTAGGGGTGGAATTGATCAAAATCCTTTCTTAGCGGATGCCTACGTCATAACATCTACCTGCATGTCAAACAGCCCGATCCGTCCAGTGGTTTGGGCTGTGCGTTGATAGATCACTATAGTATGTCAGTTAGACAGTCACCTTTGAGTTATATTTATATTTAGATATTTATTATATTTTTACACCATTAACTGAGCAATTCCGATTCATATTTTAATGTACAAATGTGAGAAAATTTAGAAGAAATAGTTTTTAAATGAACTTGATCTGTCATCAAATCCGTAACTGATTCTGAAGACAGTTAATTAAGTTTCTATATTAGTAGTTATCAGTTCTATGTCTAGAAGTATAAAAACATAACCCTCCTTCTAGCACAGTCGGGTAAATAGACACTCAAGTTATTTTCTCATTTATCTAGAGTCTAGCCTCTATTCTAAACAACAGACACAAACCTGCTGTCCGGTAACCTCCAGTTATAATTAAACCGTCAGTTACCGCTGAAATGCCTTGACACCGGCTATTAAACGTACATCTTGATATTAACCATTTCAATTGCTTGTAGGGTTACCAGATGTTCAGCCCAATTTATAGGTATATGTAGAGCAACAGCTTTCGTTTGATTGAGCCAAATGACGTCCACTGCTGGACAAAGGCCTCCCCCAAGAATTTCTTCCGGCGTTACCAGACATTCAGCCCAATTTTCAGATATAGAGCACGGAAGATTACAACAATTTTTACAAAAAATGCGAAAATTATTGTATTCATCAGGAATTTTCACTTTTCAGTCTGACAACCCTAATTTTAGTGGGGCGAAATGAATTTGTTGCTTTTCGTACATTTCAGGCTGACTGGAAGCAATTCAGTACTTCCACGGAACGTTGTGTGAATTAAATTTTGAATGGCATGTAATTAATTAAGTACAGGTATTTAATTCAGGCACATTTCAATTTAAATAAAAGTACTAGCTCTGCCTAGCGACCAGGGATGTTATTGATATCCGTAACCGTAACCGAAATTATCGGATATTCGAAATAAAAAACATCCGTAACCGTAACCGAAACAGATTCAAGTTTCTGATAAAGGCAGAGTCTAAGGGCTATATTTCACCGGGACACAAACAAAATGTATGCAGTACTATAGAGAGTTACTCACCTAGTGTCCGTTTGGTTGCGCAAAGCAGCATAGGTACATTTTGTTGGTACTGGTTGCGCCGCCATGGTGTCCCAGTGAAATATAGCCCTAAATCTTAATATTTTTTTAATATTTTATACTTGTCTGGCATTCCTTGGCAGCATCTAATATCTCCGCCTGTTTTACCTTTATCATAGGTGTCGTTATAGTACATAAAGTGGCTATGTGGGTCGCGCAGCATCTTGCTGTTTCAAATATTGAATTCTACATTTAAAAATAAGAATAATCCGTAACCGAAATTATCCGAATTGTTGGGATAATCTGAAATGATCAAATCCGTAACCGAACCGAAACCGAAACCAATACAACACTATTCTAATAAGCCACGATAGCCGAACGGTGAAGGGGTCGGACTGGCCGACTCGTGATCCGGGGAACGCGGGTTCGGTCCCCGCCGCCGCTCGACTATTGTGGTGAGCTCACTCGTGGATATTTAGCTTAGTACGAGGAGCTAACGGAAGTATAATTTGTGTAATAACAAAATAAAATAAAATATATATCCGTAAGCTAAACCAGTATAATATTATTCTAATATCCGTAACCGTATCCATAACCGAAACTTAATATCCTTAACATCCCTGACTGTGAATTCAGGATCTTAGTAGCTTTGAAATTTGTAGAGGTAACACTAATTAATGTTCTGTTCTCCATGTTTCTGAGAAAGGTGTGAATGTGGTGAGACGTTCGTAATCAATTAATTCGATAAAGTCTCACATGATGGATGGATGGATGGATGGTTGGCAGTCGACAACAGTACGTTTCTCTAGAAACTTCCTGCCCCGTACAACCAAACTGTGGAATGGACTGTCGTCTGCGGTGTTTCCGGACGGATACGACCTGCAAGCTTTCAAGAGGAGAGCGTATCTTTACCTTAAAGGCCGGCAACGCCCCTGTAACGCCCCTGGGTCTGCGGGTGTCTATGGGCGACGGTAATCACTTACCATCAGGTGATCCGTCTGCTCGTTTGCCTCCTGTCACATAAAAAAAAAACAATTACAATTTTCTACCTCCCAGAAATCGAATCGGCCATCACTGTTGTCGTCTAGAAACCCGTGTTACGCCCGTATTCACAAACATTACTATGAGGTCTCACAGTGCGCGTGGACGCACAGGGTGACACACGAACCAATCGCAGAGCTCCATTCAATGCTGTGCGTTCGATTTGCTGCTTCACTTAAGCAAGCATCGTTTGTGAATACGGGCGTTAATGTTTTATTTCTCCAAACTTATACTGTGATACCAATCTTAATTTTTAATTTAGTTTTAGATTTGCCCAGACAAAATAATGGTGTTTTCTTTGAGAGTAGAATAGAGTTTATCGCAATTTTCTTAAGAGCAAACTTAGCTTGCTTTAGTTACAGGCCAAACTTATTTTGGTTTCCAAACATAACTGAGGGCTGAGTACCTATTCGTTCAAAAACTAAAATTTTCATACATTTTTTAAACGCGCTCTATTTTTTAAAAGTTTCATAGAGCGCGTTTTATGTAAACACACACTCAGCCCACTAAACAAGAATCCTACTAATATTATAAATGCGAAAGTTTCGATGTCTGGATGTTTGTTACTCTTTCACGAAAAAACTACTGAACGGATTTTGATGAAACTTTACAGTATTATTGTTTAACTCAGAATAACATATAGGCTATAATTTATGACGATCTGTGACAAACGAAATTTCACGCGGGTGAAGCCGCGGGCAAAAGCTAGTGTATAATAAACGTGCTTTCGTAAAAGGTTTACATTTTACCCCTTTTCAACTGTTTTTATTTTCACCTATTTACTTACGGAACCTTAAAAAGATTCCGAATCACTTTCTTCCTACTTTGCACTTCTAGAATGCACTTTACAATAAAAGCAGCTTAAAGTAATTTAAAATCAACACAGTGCTTACAAAACCTGTTATCCACGCAATATTTACCTCCAAGATAAAAATTCTACGAGATGACCACAATATTCCTTCGCATAACTGAAGCACCTTCTGAAAGTATTTTTATAATAAAAAGTGCAGCAAAACTCCAGTATCGTAGACGACGGAAGTGCATTTTACGACGTTTCAGGAAGTAAATTTTAAAATATACAAAGAAAATTAAATGAAGATGCTGTTTTGTGCATAGAGCTAATGCTGGTATTGAAACAAAATGTTATTCAGAAGGCAACTACATTGATAGAGATTGCAATCGCTTTGTGAATTGATAGATACTCTCTATTAAATAGATATTAAACGGAAAATATATGGGATGCACCATCTTACTTTAACTTTAACAAACGTCAAAAATTTGTTAAACTCTATACAAAAAGCACCGGTTATCGTTATAGTTACGGTTAAAGTTAGGTGGTGCAACTTAGCCTTAGACACAAGTCAAAGTGTTTAATGTTAAGAATGTCAAAAAAACTAAAAAAATGCAACTAAAATGTTAGAAACGTTTCGTTCGTTCGTTTCAGCCGAAAGACGTCCACTGCTGGACAAAGGCCTCCCCCAAGGATTTCCACAAAGACCGGTCCTGCGCCGCTTGCATCCAGGTACTTCCCGCGACCTTCACCAGATCGTCGGTCCACCTAGTGGGAGGCCTGCCCACGCTACGTCTTCCAGCTCGTGGTCGCCACTCAAGAAACGTTTATTGACAAGTAAAAGTTATACCTATTTAGTTTCAATCAAATTACGTTTCTGGTATTTTCAGTCCACATTCATCGATAGTAAAATTAATTTATCAATCATGAAAATGAATCATTTTCTAGTCATTTAGCCTTATGTTCTAATGCTTTTAGTAGTTTTTTATAATCTTGTAAAAATAATTAGATATCAACCAATTAGGGGCTATCGCTGATTAAGCTACACGTAGCTTGTCTGGACATCTACCAATATGTTATATTTCTTTTTATCATTATTTCGAGGTATTTTTATTATTCTAGTAATAAAATCATGTTAACAATATTACTTTTTTCCCGCAACTAGACGTCTCGGCAGATATGTCAAGCCCAATAAGTCTCAATCCCGTAATAAACATTTATGGGGCAACTTCGATTAGTTTTCTTGTGTTTTTCTTACTTACGCTGTTTCCTCGTCGGCCCTTAGGTGTAAACATGCTGTATTGTCAACGGTCAAAGTTTGATATGTCAATAAATAGAAGGAAAACTTAGTGTCAATACACTTTTATCAGAAAGATAAGTGCCTACTTGAGGAAAAAACAGAGTGGTACCTACATCCTTATCCTTTTTATATTATACAAAGTTTGTGAGGATGGTGTTTGTTAGTAGTTCACGCAAAAATTCTGAACGGATTTTGCTTAAACTTTACAGTATTTTTGTTTATTTTATTTTATTTTATTTTACTTAATTTCATTCCATTCCATTTTATTTTATTCCACTTTATTGTATTTATACATCAGAATTATAACGCTTCGGCCGGTGAGCTTTTAAATTTGTAACTAACTGAATTTACGCAGGCAAAACCACGAGGAAAAGCTAGTGTGTATAAGACTATAAATAGAAAGAAAAACTTAGTATCAAGGATACTTTTGGTAAATAAATAGAGTTCTCGTTATAAATAATAAATAAATAAATCTTTGGACAATTTCACACAGCGCCAGCTAGCCCCAAAGTAAGCAACTTAATGCTTGTGTTATGGGTGCTACATTAACGGATATACTACTTAATATACTTTTTTTAAAATACATAAATATTATACATAGTCACACCCAGACCCGTCACAGAAATTAAAATTCATCATTTCAATTTCTGCCCTGCCGGGAATCGAACCCGGGACCTCTCGGCTTAGTAGTCTGTTCTGAACCACTACACCAAACGGCCGACAATATATTATATAGTTATAACTAAGATAATATGGCGCTATTTATGGATAAGAATGAGAGTTTTATGAGAAGGGTAGTTGAATAATAAATTGATATCAAAAGATAAGCTATCAAAACGCGGCTCTTCCATAGATTTTGTAAGGAATTTCGAGCTGGTGACGTCATCTTTTACCTCTAAAGTGGTTTTTTTGTGTTAAATAAAACCTTCAGATTTATAGTGTTTAATAATATAAAATAAGAGGATTTGTTAACGTGGAACCCTAAGGCTGAGTTGTTACCTTATTTTAACCGTAACGATAACAATAACCGGTGCTTTTTGTATGGAGTTTGACAGAATTTTGACGTTTGTCAAAGTTCAAATGAGATGATGCAACTCAGCTATTCTATTCAATTTCTATTGTGTCTGGATTCGCTGGATCAAAATTATGTACCCAATCGATTTGTGCTTAAAATATTAGAAATTTGGGTATAATTTTCTGGAATATAAACCAGAATTTATTTATCCTATAGCAGTTACAAACAAGATTAGCCCTTAAGCCCTTTCTCTAGCATCCGAAGTAGAAATACAATACTTTCCTAATAGTTTGTCGGCCGTTTGGTGTAGTGGTTCGAAACTGACTACTATTCCGGAGGTTGCGGGTTCGATTCCCGCACAACATAAACATTTTTGTGCATGAACATATTTGTTTGTGTTGGACTGGGTGTTTTCTATGTATAATATGTATGTATTTACAAAAAAAAAGTATTTAAGTATGTTTATATCCGTTGACTAGTACCCATAGTACAAGCTTTGCTTAGTTTGGGACTAGAAGCGCAATGTAAAATGTCCAAGGATATTTTTATTTAATAAACACGAATATTCATATTTCCTATACATTTCACATGACCAATCCTGAAATATACCGCGTACAATTTCCTACGAGCAGTGTGTACGCAAGCGGAAATCTCGTAGTCGTCGTAGTAGCTACGAATCGACGTAGATTTTAAATATGCTACGAAGCCACTTGTACTACAAGCGTTTTACATATTCATTTTGAAATGGGAGCGCTCAACCATTTTAGTGCGGTTCAGTGTGTGATAATAGCTTGAAACTGGTTTTAAATTATACAGTTGATATTAAAATGGCTTCTGACATAGTTTTTTAGTAGAAATGAATAAAATATTTTTACGACTCAATAAGGCTGTTACCATGTTACAGATAAATTACATAATGTCTTTATTTATTTGCCTACGTAATCTTTGCTCTGTGAAGAAAATTATAGGGCAATGCACTTAATGGTACTAATCAATGACCTTTGATACAGTAAAAATAATACAGTAATGCCCGTTTTCACAATTAATCCCTAATTTTTAAGTGAACCCTATGAAAACACAATTCCTGATATTTGTTCACTTAAAAATTAGGAATTGGTGGTGAAAACGGGCATAGGTCTACTTTGTAAAATCGTGCTATAAAAAAATTATAATAAAAAAGTGTTTGTTGCGCTTATTTATTGTGTCAATACAATTGTGTGGAAGAATTTTTCAAGTTGGCCGTGTAGTTTCGAAGCCTATTCAATTCAAATAATCAAATCTTTCCTCTTTATAATTTAGTGTATATTATGTATATGACGTGGCAAAACCAATCAACATGACGTAATCTGACTTTACTGACCCCGACTCTATTATACCATTGTAACGCAAGAGTCGTGACGTCACTCGACAAATGACGTCATCAATCGTTTTCGGTCGCCCCTAAGCCGATTTATGAGTCTGCCCGTATGTAAGATTATTTTGTTCGTTTCATCACGATTCAGTATCAATAACTTATGTTTACAACATTTCGCTGCTGAGTTACAAATATTTATAAGTTAATTAGGTGAATTTTAAATAAAAAACTTGAAAAAATCGAACTGCCTAAGGCGGTTCGATTATTTCAAGTCTAATCGCTAAGAATTTTTAATAAAGAATTAGATAAAGTTCTGTTGTCGCATCGAATATTTTGTTTTGATGTTTTAAAATCAATTTACTTTTGTTACAGTCGGCCAATTAAACAGGTACTTAATAAAGTTGTCGCTCTAAATTACGTAAATTATACATTTTAACAATCACCATACGTAAATTATACATTTTAACAATCGATGATTTTACCCTAAGAAATAAAATATGAATTAAACGTATGCTGAGATGAAAATACAAAATATATTCTACCTTTGAAATGGCAAAGATAAAAAAAACACAAGTTAAGTAAAATACAATTTAATAAAAGATTTCATTTAGATCAAACTTTTTTTCTCCACAACAAATTGGGTTTACTTACATTGGTTTGCAAATTATCAGTATTTTTATTTATTCATTCAAAACCTTTATTGTACAATAGCGGCCGCCCGCGACTTCGTACGCGTGGATCCCGTTTTACGCGGTTTAGATTTTTTCATACAAATGTTTTTTCCCGCTAACTCCCGTTCCCGTGGGAATTTTGCAATATCCTATTGTAACTAAGCTTTAAGTTTACTAAGGTACCTGAGATCAATAACGGGTTCGTAGAAACTGTCCAGGCGGCTGGGCTTAAATTCTTTAGACCTCGTCGTAAAGACAAGCTGCAAAATCTCACCGACCACACCCTCAACCTCATGGCAGAACGACGTGCAATGACGCTGCAGTCCTCCGTTGAGGCTACGGCATATAGGCAGCTCAATAGACAGATAAGGAAGTCCTTGCGACATGATATTCGCAACTTTAATACTAACAGTATTAAAGAGGCGATAGAGCGGAACCAAGGCTCCAAAGTGTTGGCAAGAGACAACTCTATTGGGCAAAGCCACTGACGAAGCTAACGACGGTGGACGGTAGTGTAACGTCAACAACAGCCGAGGTTCTGGGTGAGATCGAGAGGTTTTATGGACAGCTATATACCTCGGTCACCNCGGTACCTACATTCTTATTCTTATCCTTATTTATATTATAGAAAGTTTGTGAGGATGAATGTATGGATAGTAAAATATTTTGTATTTTGTGTCTTTGTTACTCGTTCACGCAAAAAATTCTGAACGGATTTTGAAGAAACTACAGTATTTTTGTTTATTTTATTTATGCATCAAAATAACTACGATATTGAAATAATTGGCCAAATTACAACGATAAGTACTAATCCAGTACCGTGAGTTTTTATGACAAATTAAATTACACGCAGGCGAAACCATGGGCAAAAGCTAGTGTGTATAAGACTATAAATAGAAAGAAAAACTTAGTATCAAGGATACTAGGTAAATAAATAGAGTTCTCGTTATAACTAAGATATATGGCGCTATTTATGGATAAGAATGAGAGTTTTATGGGACGGGTAGTTGATTAATAAATTGATATCAAAAGATAAGCTATCAAAACGTGGCTTTTCCATAGATTTTATAAGGGAAAGTTGGTGACGTCATCTTTTACCTCAAAAGTGGTTTTTCTGTTAAATAAAACCTTCAGTTTTTTAGTTTTTAATAATATAAAATAAGAGGATTTGCTGACATGGAACCCTAAGGCTGAGTTGTTACCTTATTTTAACCGTAACGATAACAATAACCGGTGCTTTTTGTATGGCGTTTGACAGAGTTTTGACGTTTGTAAAAGTTAAAATAAGATGGTGCAACTCAGCTATTCTATTCAATTTCTATTGTGTCTGGATTCGCTGGATCAAAATTATGTACCCAATCGATTTGTGCTTATTATTATTAGTGATTTAAGTTATTTTTTTTTAAATATAAATCAGAATTTATTTATCCTATGGCAGTTACAAATAAAATTAGCCCTTAAGCCCTTTATCTAGCATCCGAAGTAGAAATACAATACTTTCCTAATAATTTGTCGGCCGTTTGGTGTAGTGGTTCGAAACGGACTACTATTCCGGAGGTTGCGGGTTCGATTCCCGCACAGTACAAACATGTGTGTGCATGAACATATTTGTTTGTATTGGACTGGGTGTTTTCTATGTATAATATGTATGTATTTACAAAAAAAAAGTATTTAAGTATGTTTATATCCATTGTCTAGTACCCATAGTACAAGCTTTGCTTAGTTTGGGACTAGAAGCGCAATGTAAAATGTCCAAGGATATTTTTATTTAATAAACACGAATATTCATATTTCCTATACATTTCACATGACCAATCCTGAAATATACCGCGTACAATTTCCTACGAGCAGTGTGTACGCAAGCGGAAATCTCGTAGTCGTCGTAGTAGCTACGAATCAACGTAGATTTTAAATATGCTACGAAGCCACTTGTACTACGAGCGTTTTACATATTCATTTTAAAATGTGAGCGCTCAACCATTTTAGTGCGGTTCAGTGTGTGATAATAGCATGGAACTGGTTTTAAATTATACAGTTGATATTAAAATGCCTTCTGACATAGTTTTTTAGTAAAAATGAATAAAATATTTTTACGACTTAAAAAGGCTGTTACCATGTTACAGATAAAATTAAATAACGTGTCTGTACTTATTTATCTAGCTACGTAATCTTTGCTCTGTTGAGAAAATTATACCTAGGGCAATAATGTACTAGGTAAAAGGTATCTATTGGAAGAAAAATACGGAAAATTTAAAATAAACATTTATCATCATCATCATCATCTCAGCCATAGGACGTCCACTGATGAACATAGGCCTCCCCCAATGCTTTCCATGTTACCCGGTTACAAAATAAACATTGCGCTTCTTTTAAACTTTCAGCTTGCAAACTGGCCTCAAATACTTTTGTTTCAGACTATACTCATTTTTATCATCATTTCAGCCACTGGACTTCCACTGCTGAACATACGGCTCCCCCAATGATTCCCACATCGCCCGGTTGGTAGTGGCCTGCATCTAGCGCCTTCCTGCTACCTTTATGAGGTCGTCGGTCCATCTTGTTTAACCCTAATGTTTGTGTAGCAGGATCAATGTAGTCATATTATATGATATCACATTGTTCAGAAAACCATGTTTAACGAAACCCAATAGGCTGGAAGCCTGCGACAAGTTCAATGACCTTAGATACAATAAAAATAATACAGTAAATATTTTATAATAATAAAAAAACTTAATAATAATAGTACTTTTTTAATTTGTTTTGTACTAAAATATAAATCACAAAAATATTCCTAAAAAAAGTTTTTAAAATTAGTAAATAGAATATTATTGAAAAGAATGTGTTTGTAGTGGGTACATATTTGTGTCCACAAAATTGTTTGTATTGCACATTAGAAATAATGTTGAATTCTAATGGTAAAAGAATTTTTCAAGTCGGCCGTGTAGTTTCGAAGCTTATTCAATTAAAACAATCAAATCTTTCCCCTTTATTATTCAGTATATATTATGTAGATGACGTGGCAGAACCATTCAACATGACGTAATCTGACTTTACTGACCCCGACTCTATTATACCGTTGTAACGCAAGAGTCGTGACGTCACTCGACAAATGACGTCATCAATCGTTTTCGGTCGCCCCTAAGCCAATTTATGAGTCTGCCCGTATGTAAGATTATTTTGTTCGTTTTATCACGATTTAGTATTAATACTTATACTTATTACGTTATACAACATTTCACTGTGGAGTTAGGCCCAGTTTTTTTACTCGTAGTTAATATAACTAATTGTCAAATTTGACACATGTGAAATGACAAGTGGTTTAACACATTGGTTCCCAAAGTGGGGGGCCATCTGTGTACTTAACGACTTAAGTATAAAAAACCTGCGACCGCTGAGGGAATGCATTCCAGACTGCTCAATACGAAAATTTTTGTACGGTCGAAAGGGGGCGCGTCTCAAATAAATTTGGGCATTGATTGATTTAACAGATTTTTTTTAATTTATTAATATTTATACATATTAACCAAATGTAACTTTGTACTTAGTAGCAAAATTTGACAATTAGTTATTTTAACTACGAATAAAAAAACTGGGCCTTACAAATATTTGTAAGTGAATTTATTCATTCAAAACCTTTATTGCACAAAAAATTGCGGTACAAATTACGAGCTTAATGCTGTGTGGTATTCCCTGCCAGTTAACCTTAATTAACTTATAATTTTCCAATAATATAGAATTTTCTCGTGAAACTTTCCATACCCCGATCGCAGAAAGAATGTTTTAAAACATCGCAGGTTAGGCTTTTTTCAGTAAAATAGCTCTGATGAAAATAAAGACTAAAAAATGGGAGCAGAAAGTACTCCAGCTTTGTTGCTGCTAGGGTTGACTACAATGAGTTATGTGAATATTAATTTTGTTTTTTACATCTTATTCGATCTAAAAAAAATGTAAATAAGTAGGATATGAGTACACTAACCTGAAAAGAATAAAAATACTTTTAAGCATCTGTTAAAGAAAATGTTTTTGTATGATAGATGTTAAGTAGCTGGTATAAATAAGTCATAATATCGTCATTCCAAATAATAAACTAAGGGCACTAAGCTCCTTGTCACAGAATGTCTAAATCTTTTTAATCTTGATCAAAAATTATAACCTGTGATTGGTTAAGACCAATTAATTAAAAATCAACCAATCAAAATCGAAATTGAATCGAGTTTTGAGCTTCGTTCTACAGTAAGCACCTCAGTATTAGTAGTACAAAAACATCTCTCCCTTCAAAAAGAAAGGGTAAACGTATCATTTTCAGACATTAATTTTTTTTTATCCACAACGAGGAAGCTCTTGGCCTGTATCTCACCTGATGGTAAGTGACGATCAGGCCGAACGTGGAAGCGAGCTTCACCCGGAATCTTCAACCACGGAGGAACTGGCTATCTTACTTACCTCTAACTGCCGGAACACAACAATGCTGTTAACATTGTTGTTATGGCGACAGACTTAGGTAAGATGGTGGTAGCTTGCCAGGCGGACTTAGAACAAGCCAAATCTGCCCCCACTGGGAATTGAACCCGGGACCTCTGCGTCTGAAGCAGATGGTCTTACCACTAGACCACAGATACGGATTAACTAACTTCAACATCGTATTTTTTTGCATATAAACATTAATATCCATTACAGCCAGCCCTGTTACAAGTCCGAGCATTGTTCATTTTTAAAACAAGCAAACAATACCCTCATTTTTCTGCTCTGCTTTTGTAGTTCAATTCTTTTATTATTGTTTTCGCGCTATGCGTACTCTGAACTTGAATTAAGAGAGATCCACCTCTTTCGAGGATGATTTGGATAAAAATCTAGACACACGGTAGCGTGTCCAGCCAAGTTGAAGTTAATATGTTATCGTCATAGAGTTAAAAGATAGGGAAGCTGTCGTAAACTAAATTCTTGCTATTTTGGGAAGAATTGAAACTAAAGTTCGATGCAGTTAAAACATTAGCTCTGTCATCTAACCACGATTAAGGCTGAGTTGCACCACTTAACTTTGACCGTAACTTTAACGATAACCGGTGATAGATTTTTGACGTTTATTGAAGTAAGATGGTGCAACTCAACATGCAGCACTAAAGTAAGGTGTATACAGTTCAGTTGAACAGAGCGACTGTCAGATCGCGAAATCTGGTGCGTAATATATCGCTGTTTATTTTTTAAACTTTTTATTACACACAAACATTTCGGTACAAAACTTATCGTCATATCATTTCGGCCATTTTTTTCTTAAAAAAAACCGTCCCCGTCCCGTTAACCGCTCGTGGTAAGCTAAAATGCTTGTTTTACAAGTATCTTCACCACAATTGATCAATGACGGGGTTAGAACCCACGTCCCTCGGATCTCGAGTCGGCCTGTCGGACACCTTTCATAAAAGTATTTTTTCATTTTTTCCTTCAATTAAAATCAAAACTGAAGTCTCATTAAAAACAAAACAAAACACACAATAATTAAAGTGGCAAACAATCAAAATAATTTTAAGTTTTAATGACCGGTTGTGTGTTTGGAGGTGGGTACTTATCCGGTAATTGGCAGGTTATATTACATACGAGGTTTTATTTTAACACAGCACATACAGGCTCAGCAGGTCTATTTGGTGTGATCATCATTTCAGTCACAGGACGTCCACTGCTGAACATAGGTCTTCCCCATTTATTTCCATATTGAGTGATTGGTGGCTTGCATCCAGCGCCTTCCTGCTACCTTTATGAGATCGTCGGTCCACCTTGTGGACAGTGGACGTCCCACTGCTTGGTTTACTTAACGCTAAGTAAGCAATTCAGCTTCCATACTAGAATTTTCTCTAAACATTAGTGATAAAGGGCCATCCACCATCATAAAGGTATTCCCACCTGTCGTTCCCACCGCTGCAACTCCTGTGTAGCCAGTATCTACAGCTTGTCCGCCAATAAAAACCCAACCAATGAAGGTCAAGTTTGTCCCGATGGAAAGTGAAACAGTCATTGGACCCGCAACGAATTTAATCAGAAGAACATAGGAGGAGTTCGAAGTTAAGATTCGACTTCCCTCCAGTGCAAAGTGGATGACAGGTGACAAACAAAGGTTTAGTAAGCTTTAAGGAAAGATATCTTAGCTTAGGTGAGATAGCCAGTTCTTCTAAGGTTAAGGATTTCGGGGTTCTTTTCACTTTATAGATATAGAGCCTCCCCGTAGAGGCAGAGTCAGTGTCAGTGTGTGCGTGCGCGCCGCATACGTATTGGCGCGCTCACATACAAACCGCGCTCGGGCGTTTCTATGAAGATGATCTACTCATTTGTTTACTCATTTACTCTGGTAAAGGTGAGGTAAAAACTTGGGCAATTTTACATAGATTTTGTTATTGTCCTACACGGCACTCCTGCTATCGTCTGCCTTGTGACGTAATCAGAACGAATAATTTATGAAAACCAGAACTGTTTTCAAGAGTCGAGTAGGTACTGTATTGAATGGCCTCAACCTTATTGGCGTTATAAATATTTAATATTCATACAAAATGTACACACTTCAATGAAACTACCATATTACGTTCTAGTTAAAGTTTTTGTTTTAATACTTTTTTGTTTAATTTCCTTTTATTAATTTGATGATTTGTAAGTATTATTTTATTTACAGCGTGGAAAGTGTATGCTTCTTATTGCCTCTGGTAAATTAGAGAGGTTCGTCATGCAGTGGAAACCAAATGATCTAATGATGATGAATAAATATTAATTAATAGTCAAAGCAAATTACTAACTCATTGATTACCGTGATCCCCAACACTTCTCAATAATTTTCTCGCCCTAATAATTGCTAAGGCATACTAAAGGTTAAATATTTGACCTTTGACATTGACCCATTATTATTTGCTACCTTGGTATCCCAGACAGGTTATTCCGAAACCCCGCTTATTATTCATGTATAGTGTATCGTGGCCATTCCAGGAAGTGGGTCTGTGACGTCATTAATCACTAGCGACATCTATGCGTACACACTGAGTTGGGTTACTGAAACGTGCAAAATAGAACAGCCAATACATTGAAACTGTGAACACGGTTCTAAAACGCGACAAGTATTACGTGGTACATAAGTAGTGACGACAGCTTCACATTCTGGTTGTGTTGCTACACATTTAGTGATCTTTTATTCCAGAAACAACTTTGACTTTCGACGGCACCTTTTTATCGTGTAAAATCTATGCAACAAATAATTACTTACTATGGTGATAGCCAGGTTGGTTCCTGAAGTTTTTGACCTCGTATTGTGGAGATATAGTCGTCGGACAGTTACTTGTAGTAAGTCTCCCAATAGACCGTAGAGGACAGCGTCAGATAGCCCTACAACTCACTAGCGCCCAGGAGTGGGTGGCATTTCTTGACGAGGAAAAAGTTAAAAGAAATTTTTTCGCTGTCCATCCTCCAGTTGTGGTTTACTTATAACTATTTTATCAGGATGTGACCTTTTTTCTTCCCGGTCTCCACCAGTCATCGTAGCTCAACTACAACGAAGTCTCTTCAGGTGAGAGTGCAACTACAAGTTGGCGCTATAAAGGTAAACTGGCTGTTCTTTCTGAGTTGTGTCGTTAGAAACGTGAGTGAAATAAGGATTAATAGGTTTCGTCCGATGCTTGTAGCCTTGTAAGACCACGGTTGTGTAACTTATTTGCTATCGCGACGAAGGTAAACCACTTCCGACCTGGTATAGCCATTTTGGGGTAACTTACGACCACGTACTGATGACCGGCCGATTTAGTAGATTGATTTTGGGCTGTCAATTATGAAGTTTGCTTCTTGGGTTAAAACAGCGATAATACTTTAATTAGATACATGACCAACCTTTGAAAGATAAAAGATACATTTAAGAAGTCTTTTCATTTCGAAATTCCGAAAAATAACCTATTTAAACGCTAAAAAACATAGGCAACCATTACTACAAAGGCGACTAAGGAACAAATAATGCGAACATCAGGTCATCTGAACCTTTCTGCCTAGTAGGTACGTACACTCCCCGTAAGTCAAATCCTCCATTTGCCTAAGTTAGAGAGGGTCGTGCTCCTACATAGGAGACTAATACCCGTTTTCACCATCAATCCCTAATTTTTAAGTGACCCCTATGGTAACACTTAACAGACATTTTGTTTTCAAAGGGGACACTTAAAAATTAGGGATTGATGGTGAAAACGAGCATAAAGCTGAGTTGCACCACCTTATTTTAACCGTAACATTAACAATAACCGGTGCTTTTTGTATGGAGTTTGACAGATTTTTCACGTTTGTCAAAGTTAAAGTAAGAGGTGCAACTGACGCTCGAACTCGTATTCACAAACATTACTATGAGGCCTCACAGTGCACATGGACGCACAGGGTCACACATTAACCATTCACAGAACTCTATTCAACGCTGTGCGTTCGATTTGCTGCTTCACTTAAGCAAGTATCGTTTGTGAATACGGGCGTCTCAGCCTAAGTGACCCGATGATGATAGATCACTCACCAAGCTTTGAACGAAATTACAATAGACTTCATATCTCTATTTGAACATACAATGGATCTTAATTAGCTAGAATAACTCTTGGAACAAACTTTACTTAAATACCTAAGTAAGATTTACGAACAAAACTAAAATATTCTCAAATGTAAGTGAAGAAAGAAAGAACAAAGTCTGAGTATCTTCGAATCAAATCTACGTTTATGTAAATAATGTATTGTACTTCTAACAAACTTAAAAGAACTGAACTAAGCTCGATTCAACTAACTTAAGATATTTTTTGAAGAAGTAAGTTCCATAACTAGGCGAGACGTATTGGAAAAAAGCTTGAATTTTTTTTTTCTTACTACAGACGATCTTTTTCATCGCGTTATAATTTTTTGTAGAAAAGAGAATACATTGTTTCTTGTTAAGATTTCTAGTTAAGTTTTTTAAAAATTAATTAAAATGTTTATATTTTAAACCAAATATGAATATCAATAAATGATCACGTAGAAGGAACTATTCCCACCTCTCGTACCCACCGCTGCAACTCCTGTGTAGCCAGGATCTACAGCTTGAAGCTAACAAAAAACCAACCAGTGAAGGTCACGTTTGTCCCGGGGGAAAGTAAAACTGTCATTAGACCCGCAACGAAATTAAAAACAGATTGATAGCTTGATTGCGTATAATACATTTTATTCAGACAGACATTATGTAAATTCATACGAGTAAAACCGCAGGCAAAGTGTACTCAGCAAGAGAACAGAAAAAAAAAGTCAAAAGGTCGTTAGAAAGTGGTTGTTATTTATTGTTCTGTAAATAAAGCTTAGAGTCGGGTCATTGGGCATTCAATTGAATGTGTTATTAGGGTCCATGTTTGATTGTACAATTAACTTGAGGAGGCTGAATGTACAGTTGAGGAGGTATTCTTCGAAGCGCACCCATTTTGAGGCGCACCTAATGAAGCGCACCTAAACTATTGCTCGAAGCGCACCTACGAGTATGTTAGTTGCACTGGTACTTTTCATTCCTCTGAGTAGACATAAGTAAGCTGGGTTGCACCATCTTACTTTAGCTTTAACAAACGTCAAAAATATTTCAAATTCCATACAAAAAACAACCGGGTATCGTTATCGAACACTAGCCATAATTAAACTAAATCCAAATGTATCTAGACAAGTTTTATTAAGTAATAAATTTATTTTAAGTTAAAGTTAGATGGTGCAAAGTTAAAAATATTTTTATTAGCAAACATAGGTGCGCTACGAGAAATAGTTTAGGTGCGCTTCATTAGGTGCGCCTCAAATTGGGTGCGCTTCGAGGAATACCTCAATATTGAGCACATAGAGCTATACCTACATTTTTCACTTATTTATATTTACTTAAACTGTGTGTGTCGGTAACTTTAACAAGCCCTCACGAACTTATACAACTCGAAAGTCGTTTAAGACACGAGTAACCAACTTCTTGTCAAGTTTCGTAGATAAGAAACCCTATAGATTTGACATAACATTTTGCTTAGCAACTTAAGGGTATTGGTGAATTAAAAATATACCCAAATTACATAGAGAAACAATCTATAGCTTTACAATTATTTTTCACTTAATACTTTAACCGCTGCAAATCATTCTACAACTTTTAAACTTTTTTTTAATTACAATGGCTCTAAGTACCATTATTAAACTTATTTGTAAACTATAGGTATTTGGGGCGTGTTATTTTAATTGTTCATTAAATGACAAGTCTTTTTTTTCGGAAATCGCTGTTCCGCTCTTAAAACTCACGTGGGAACTTTGTATATTTCGTCTCTTTTTCGCTTCATACTCGTACCTAAGTCTGTATTTATTTTATTTATTTAATTAAAACCTTTATGCACATAAACCACGGTACATAAGGCAAACTTAATGCCATTTGGCTTGCTCCTCCAGTTAACCATAAGTTCAAACTGAGAAAAAGATAAAAATAAATAAATAACATAATGATGCATTACTATCTAGATGATCCTTACTCTATGTCAAGCTCGCTGACATAGATCGTATAATTAACTTACAATGTTATCGAGAGCCTTATCTTACTTATTTGAGGTATGAAGAGGTAGAGTTGGTAAGAGGTATAAGGTAAGAGTATGTTCGTAAGATGTTAATAGGTGAAACTGATAGCTTTTGATTGAACAGAAGTTAGTCCCAATTATTATTGGACTAAGTATTTAAATTTTAGGAATATGAAAATAAATAGCTTTTGCCCGCGGCTTCACCCGCGTGAAGTTTAGTTTGTCACAGATCGTCATAAATTATAGCCTTTATGTTATTCTGGGTTATAAACATTAATACTGTAAAGTTTCATCAAAATCCGTTCAGCAGTTTTTGCGTGAAAGAGTAACAAACATCCAGACATCCAGACATCCAGACATCCAAACTTTCGCATTTATATTTATATTAGTAGGAAGAGGTAAAACCGCTTCATTTATAGCTTTTTACCCGATTGCGTCAGAAAGAAAGTTATGTTTTATGAAACTAATACTAACTAATGATTTATGAAAGCTTACCTAATTCTTAGATAGAACTATTAAATGAGAGGGTGTGTGTGGGAATTCTATTCCCAATTGAAGGTGTGGGAATTGCAGGCTAGAATTATTTTTCTGAAAATTAAGAGTTCATACTTCAATCCGTGAATTCTGTCAGTCGCTCCTAACAGTAAAACTGAATCAAAGGTTGTGTGTGAGTTGTGACGTCTTAAGATAATTATCATTTTATCCACACCACTGCCACAGATCCACGGTTTCACACGCTAAAAGAAACTACAGTGTGCCTACCATGAGTTTACATTAGGTGAGCTCGCTAGCGAATACCTACGTCAAAAAATTCTATGAAGATTTTATTTCTTGAAAGTAGCCGCTAGGGGCGTTGCACAATATGTCATACATTTAAATGTCATTTTTTTACGCAGTCGCTAGCGAGCACACCTAACGTAAACTCATGGTAGGCACACAGTTCCTGATGTATCCATAATGAACTTTAGTGAACGAGGCACGGGCAAAATGTTGACAAATATTTCTTTCTTTCTCGGTAATGGTTAAAAATTCAACGTATTTTCTACAAACTCATACAAAAAAGGTGTATTTTCATACGAAGCCAATAAAGAAAACCAGGAGAATAAAACAAAATATAAACATCTCAAGCTGTTATTCCCACATCTATCATATTATTTTCTTCGAACGAAAATTACTTCTAACAATTTCGTTAGCGAATATCAACAACAAATGAAGACATCTGATACTAAACGAATAATGCAAAATAAGGAGAAACAGTAAGTCAACTTCGTATGGAAGAAACTGCTAAAGTAGTATGTTTTCATAAATAATAAATCCATACTTCCATTTAAGGACTATTTGACGAATATTATTAATGCGAAAATAACTTAATAATATTATGAAATGTAACCTTTTCACACTTAAGCTGCTGTTCAAGCTGAACCGATTTAGATGAACTTTGGTGCGTAGAGTTAGAGACCGTCAGAAATACATAGGGTAGTTTTTATCCCAGTTTTTGGGAGGGGGATACGGGTGTCATAGACTAGGCTCTCTGTGTTTATAAATTGTGTGTTTGTAAACTAGCCTCAAACCTCCGAAAAATGACAATGATACTATAAGGTGACCCCCACGGGATCCAAACCAGCTACCACGGCTGGCATTCTGGTCCAGTAAGTGATTGCTTGCCTAAGCATAAGCAGTAGTCGACTTTCGATATAAATTTTTTTGGCTGGCTCTAAAATTGCTATTGCACAATAAAGAACACCTGGAAGCGCTGGACGCAGGCCGCTACCAATCGATCAACATGGAAAGCATTGGGGGAGGCCTATGTTCAGCAGTGGACGTCCTATGGCTGAAATGATGATGATGATGATTGCACAATAGCACTTATTCATAACAACATTAGATAAAGCCCGGTCTCTGAGCACTTAGAATTTTGTCCAATGACCCCAAGCTACTCATCCTTATCGCTCGCGCGTAATTATGTTGCTGTTGCGCTCGCACACTCACTACGGGCGCCCGTCGCACAGTCGCGACAGCAATATAATTACGCGCGAGCGATAAGGATGGGTAGCTTGGGGTCAATGGACAAAATTCTACGTGCTCAGCGACCAGACTATACACAAAACATGCCATACCTTAAATATAGACTTACTACTCCCATTTTACTATGCACACACATTACGTAAGATGCGAGGGCGTCTACCCACGCCATTATAGTCAATGTTATCGCGGTATAAAGGCGATTATGGCTTGCCATTCGACATGGAGGCAGATAAGGGGATCGAAAGCCAATACAGACGCCCTGAGGTTTGTGATTCGATCAGAGGTTAGTTAAAGACTGATTGTCGTAAAACTTTACCTCCAGAAGTACCTACATACTCAAACTTTCATAGATATGTACATACTTACCATATCCTACTAATATTAAACTAGATTTAGTCCGCAGCTACGAATTATAGCGTTTTTGTTATTCCGATGTATAAAAAATACGGTAATGTTTCATCAAAATGGATTCAGTCGTTTTTTTGTGAAAGAGTAATACACATAGACATCCATATTCCATATGTTGCAGTCAAGACCACTTTTGAGTGCAAAAATAAGTCAAAAGTGGTGGGTAAATAAGTCATAAGTCAAAAATCAGTTAAAAGTGATTTTGAACAAGGAAGGGCATCAGTCAAAACCACTCTTGACTGATTTTTGCAGTCAAAAGTAGTTTTGTTTTGACTGTAATCCGACCGATGCTAGATTTATTTTGGTAGGTATAAAAATAGTTAAAGATCCAGGGAAAATCCTAGAACAGTTTTTGTCCCGGTTTTTGAAAGCCGGACGCGCGCGACAAAGTTTTTCTGTGGCAAATTGAAAATCACGCGGGCGAAGCTGCAGGCAAAAGTTTATAAGTCAATAAATCCATAATTAGTATCGAATAAGGTTATTGTTCCTCAAAAAAATATCTTAACTTTCATAGATTTGGTTTAAATAAATATTGAAACATATAATATTTATATGAAATGTTAAAATTTATTTCGTGTTCAACAATATATGCATTAACTAAGTCTTAGCCACGAAAGAGAGAGCATGATCTTGCTATTCCTTTTTCCTTCACACAAAAAGGAAACCTTAAGCCTTTTCAATGGTCCCTGATAAAGGAATACCAGCTCTAATACAATGGACATAAAGTTTAAAGTGAAATAAAAGCCTTTCTACTAACGAGATGGAAATCTTAATAGGTTTAATTGAAATTTCAGACCTCACCATGATAAGTGGGAAGTGGGAAATACACTTTTAAATTAAAATGTCTTAGAAAATCAGTTTTAATGTAGTAGGTAGTTGTAAGAATTTTAAATGGACTGAAAAACGTAGTGTAGGCAGGACTCCCACTCGGTGGACCGATGATCTAGTCGAATTATGATGAAGGTACGGATACGGCGCGCTTTGTTCAGTTTTGCACAGAAAATGACAATAATCACAGAAATAAATAACAAGTATCACTAAAATTAAAACAATCAAACCGATCAAACAGAAAACATGACCTAATTAAATATCAATTAAGTGCAAAAGATCAAAGTGATGTTCGGTGCTCGAAATACAACAATAACGTATCAATAAAGTTGCGAAAATTCGCTAATTAAGACTCGAATAAACTTTCCAGCCGTACCAATTTTATAGCACGCGAATGCTATGGTTTTGGATCAGTAGGCTCAATTTCAATGATCACATAATGCTGAGAACTGCTCAACATAGACCTCCCCCAAGGATTTCTACAACGAACGCTCTTGCGCTGCCCTCATCCAGGTCAGATCGTCGGTCCACGTAGCGGAAAGCCTGCCTACTCTACGTCTTTCGGCTCGTGGTTGCCACTCAAGAACTTTTCTGCCCCAGCTGCCACCAGCTCTTCCGAGTTATATGTCCCACTAACTGTCAGTTTTTGGCAATTCTGCGGGCTATGTGGTTGCTTTGGTTTTCCTGCGGATCTTCTCTCATTTCTGATTCGATTACGCAGGACAACTCCGAGCATAGCACGCTCTATCGCCCTTTGGTGACCTTGAGCCTTCATGAGGCCGATAGTAAGCGACCACGTCTCCGTTCCATGTTTATGTAAAAACCAAAACCGATCGAGTTAACTGCGTACCTGACTGCCATGACGTCACAATTACGTTCTGGTACGGACGGGGCGAACGCAGGGAGGTGTGCTGGTATGATGGCAAGGAGCGGATTTACAGATTTGCCGCCGGTAGGCTGTCTTATTTGACTATCCTGGCGAACATTCATATATTCATGTCCGTATTTACACAAAATAGGTATTTTGTGTATGTAAAAATCAATATAAATAAAAATGAATTGATGTTCGTTAGTCTGATTAAAACTCGAGAACGGCTGGGCCGATTGAGCTGATTTTGGTTTTAAAATGTTTTTCGTAGTCCAGGGTAGGTCTAAACGGTGAGCAAATACGCGCGCGATATTGTTTTTCTGTGACAGACAAAATTCCACGCGGGCAATGCCGCGGACAGAAAGCTAGTAAAAAATAATTATGAACTAAATCTGCCACTGGCAGGAGAGTCGCAGTCCATCGAGGTGCACAGATAGCTCAATCGGGTTGTACCCACGAGCGATCCTACTTCTTAATCCTCTTGTATGAAAACCATTTTCCATTTTCATACCCGTCACTACCCGCCATTCTTAATTATCTGTATCGAAAACTATATTTGTTCCAATGATGTGTTTAATCACTTTAATCAGCAAAGTATGAATTAAAGTTGCATTACAACTTGATGACGTAATCATCGGCAATAAAGCCAGTTAATTATCCCCGAAACGTTTGTATTGTTACGATATTCTTGGTAATATTGCGAATGTTATAATAATTGAGTTGCGGCCAATGTGCTGGGACTAAAAGCTGTTAATTAATAATAATAATAATAAAATAAATGTTTATTTTCTCTTCACAAAGGTAACAAAGAATAATGGATACTACAATATTGTGAATGTTACAATAACAGAACCTTTGCGAGAGACTGGTGTCTAAACTAGGGTAATCCCTGTGTGATAGATCACCAGGCCCTCAACTTGCTCCTTGAACTTAACAATCTGACCAGATAACCACGCGCAAAGTGCGAAGAATTGGAGAATGACAGATGTCACTTGGCCCACGTGACACTGGCCAAATCGTTGTTCCCTAAACCACAATATGATTGCCACAAAAAACGTAGTATGCTTAATTTTTAAGAATACATAGATAGGTACCTTGTATTTTCTTAGAATTATATTAAAAAACATTTCGCCAGAAGTCAAAACACCGAAATAGACGCCAACGGTTTCAGAATATTCAATTTTCGTTATAAAATTAGGCAAAAAGTTGAAATACCTTATTAATTTGGAATAAATAAGTACTAGTCAATTTCTCGCTGTGCAAACTGTAAGCAAGTTTTTCACAGTCAATATTGAATATCCAATTTATTACTTAAGTAACTAAGAACTAAAGAACTCTAACAAACATTAACCTTAACGTTATTTATTTAGTTTTAAGATTTCAACTTTTATAAAGTTAGACAAAAAATGCATTTTCACAATATTTCAAAATTAAGCTCCCATTTTGCTTTAAGCAACATAAACTCGTTTTGACAGGTATTAGCTGTTTTGATAGATGGGATTTAGTTTGAAAAGTTTATTTTCATTTGTTATTCAACCAGATTCTGACCTGAACTGGACTGGACAAAAATTTAAACAAGTTTTTTCTTTTTTTTTTCTTTGATTAGTGGACAAGACAAAAATCATGTCTAATGTCCGTGTTGCACCCACTCCTCTGAAGGTTGGAGACTCTACACTCGAAGTTGTTGACAATTATGTATACCTGGGACAAACAGTCCAGTTAGGTAGGTCCAACTTCGAGAAAGAGGTCAATCGTCGAATCCAACTCGGATGGGCAGCGTTCGGGAAGCTTCGCCATATACTCACGTCCGAAATACCGCAGTGTCTCAAGTCGAAAGTATTTGACCAATGTGTGTTGCCAGTGATGGTATACGGATCTGAGACGTGGTCGCTTACTATGGGCATCATAAGAAGGCTCAAGGTCACCCAAAGGGCGATGGAGCGGGCTATGCTCGGAGTTTCTCTGCGTGATCGAATCAGAAATGAGGAGATCCGCAGGAGAACCAAAGTAACCGACATATCTCGCAGAATTGCTAAAATCAAGTGGCAGTGGGCGGGGCACATAGCTCGTAGAGACGATGGCCGTTGGGGCAGGAAAGTTCTCGAGTGGCGACCACGGGCTGGAAGACGTAGCGTGGGCAGGCCTCCTACTAGGTGGACCGACGATCTGGTGAAGGTCGCGGGAAGAGCCTGGATGCGGGCAGCGCAGGACCGTTCATTGTGGAAAACCTTGGGGGAGGCCTTTGTCCAGCAGTGGACGTCATTTGGCTGAAANGCAGTTTTTAAATAATAAACAATAGGTTTTTACGGTCATCACTATCGTCAATAATTTAATGACACTACTGACAGGACTGGAGGACCATCTCAAAATCAGAGGAAAAGGAGAGGACTTGGCCTACAGTCCCCACTGGCCAGTACATGCAACCAAATCGAGCTAACTGCGTACTATTAGAGGCCGGTCGATCTATTCTCATAAATAAAACACTGGATACTCATCTTTCACATTATATTGCCTTAATTTAGATACAATTCATCACTTAGCACCACAGATTAGAGAGTATGTCTAAAGCTTAGCACAAAAGCGCGCGGAGTCGTCCCTGCGCGTCCCTCTATTCTGACGTTTGATTCTCGTGTGACATTGACATAACGTCAATGTCACTATGACAGCAGCTCATTGGCTATAACGATACCGCTATTTTAACGTTTTATATTTTTTACAATTAACAGTACCTAGCTGCACTGCGACTCTCCCTCGCACTCACCCGCACCTAGGGTTGCCAGGTGTCCGCATTTAGCCGGACATGTTTGGCTTTTTACAGTCGTGTCCGGCCTGTCCGGCTTTTGTTAGGCTTTTTATGTGGTTGCCGCGCCAGGCGAAAGTCGAGCTACCAGAATAATATCACGCATCAGGATGTTGGGCAACCGATGATGATAGAATTCACTCGTAAGCTATGACACTAATTGCACCGTGACATGTCCGGCTTTTAGCGTAAAATGTCCGGCCAAATGAAGCGCAGAGTCCGGCTTTTGTGTTTTAGGACCTGGCAACCCTACCACACCCTCCCCGCGTTCGCCCCGTCCGTACCAGAGCGAAGATGTGACGTCACAGCTGCGAGGTGTGCAGTTAACTCGACCGGGTTGTAATTAAAATTATGAAAAGTCCTCAACCCAAAAGTATTTCTTCATTGCATCGCTTTTTCTCACTACGATATACGGAACACTGATATTCCAGGTGCAGTTTCCATTCAGAAATATTAATATTGCAGTTAAAATATTTATTCGCGTTTCAGGCATCAAACCGTTTCACAGATCACGGCTCGATTCGAGCCGATGATTTTGACGAAACCTTGTCAATGATTTCTGTTTCAAACAGTACTTCCCTGAAACCTGAAATAATATTCACATATTGCAGGATTTTTCTTTAAAATGGGAATACATTACACCTTGTTTTTGGTTTCAAAAATTTGAATCCTTGTATGATGTAATGTTTTTTATCACTTCAATTAAATATTAGTACTTCCAAGATTATTAAAACGCACAAAAATTTTGGATTGTTTTTGGAACGCGTTTCAAATCCGTTTCACCTTGTGGTTTCTTATTCAACAACAAACAAATAAATCATAAATGAAACTCAACTAACATAAGTTGTAGTTTCGTTTTACGTTTCAACTTTGAGCCTGAAAGTTAGGTGGTACTTTAACCTCGTCAAGACATAGTTCGGGAATAGCCTAAGGCCTTCCCGGGGGTCTGAACCAGGTCATGTCGGACCTCGACACCATGAACTTTCAGATAACACGATAGTCACTGTCATAATGGTAGCTAGTGATGTGCTAAATAAAATGTTATCGACATTTTGCAAAATAAAATACAAAATGTACACAAATACGATGATAATACTTTTGATTTAGTACGTGAAATATACAGGTGCTTAGTTCTGTATATAATGAAATGAAATATTAACCGATTGAGTCCCAGACGGCATTAATTAATGTCATAACAATTGATTATCTATTGTGTCTAGATTCGCGGAACTTGAAGGATTAATCTGTACTTAATTTGAAAAGATAATCGGAATTTAACGATGACTAAATGTCAAAACGAAACCAATCGCTAAGCTTAATCTCTGTCAATTTCAATTGAATTTTAGCGTTATTTCACCTACCTTAAATGATTTTTTAATAACTCCCTCTCTAAAGTCCGGTCGCCGAGCAGATAGAATTTCGTCTAATGACCCCAAGCTCGTCCTTCTCTCATCCTTATCGCAATATTGCTGTCGCGCTTGTACACTCACTGCAGCCGCTCGTCACGCAGTCGCGACAGCCATATAATTACGTGCGAGTGATAAGGATGGGTAACTTGGGGTCATTGGACGAACTTCTATCTGCTCGGCGACCGGACTTTAGCTGGTAGTGACAGTAGGAGAACTGAAACGCATGACCAGCTGTGTGCACTTCTATATTTTGATAATGAAAATAATGTCGATATATCGATACTTCATTCACGTCACTAACACGTCACAAACCCAAATCTACGCAGGTTCTAACTTGAGGCATTGTTCGGAACTTCGTAATAAGCTGATAGTTATTCGATCGGAGACGTACAGACGGCTCGTCAAGCTAAACTGACTTTATGTAGTTGAAATAGGAGCTTTATTGCAATAGCATGTATAGTCTTATGTGCTGTAGATTGTACATACGATGGCATAACAAGCTAAATACTGTGCTTCATATTTTTTAGGGATAGTACATTTGTAGAGCTACCTCCCCTCTCAGTTTGATTCACCCATTCTGGGACACCCTGTATATTTAGATAATACGGGCGATTTTGCAACAAAATATGTATGTAGCATTATGCTGTCAACTGTACTCATGTTACTATGAGGTCTCACAGTGCGCGTGGCCGCACAAAGTCATAACGAACCAATCACAGAGCTCTATACAACGCTGTGCGATCGATTTGCTGCTTCACTTAAGTAAGCATCGTTTGTGAATACGGGTGTAAGTTAACTCGTGGTTTATAAATCTGCATTGAAATAGATCTACCTACATAGTGAAACAGTTTTCCTTGATCAAATAGTCCTTTGAATAGAATTTCCGTGAGTTGTTTATGGAATCACTAAAAGTCCTTACATTTTAAGTAGGGTCATGTCGCGTGTTAGCGTCCATCTACTTAATCGCGTCGAAAAAATTGTACTTTAAAAATTGTGGAAATTACTTAGAAGTTTAGTGTTACCTGACACACAACAGACCAGGTTTTATTTATTTAAAACCTCTTGATTTGATTTAATTGAAAAAAAAAAGAACTTGATGCAATCTACATCTATAAAAGCGAAAGGTCACTAACTCACTCACTCGTCATGAAATATCGGAAACTACAAGTGCTAGTAGTTCTCAAATTTTCCTTTTAGAACGTAGGTGCTCACTAACGGGACGGGATTTTACGAAACTCTACCCCTAAAGGGGGTAAAATGCGGTCATTGCGTACGAAGTCACGGGCTATTATTCAATATGACTTTCTATTCAAGTCAATGGGTCAAGTAGAATAAGAGTGATTTTAGTAAGTCGATAGAGTTTTTAGTAAGTTTGTTTCCATTGCTATCTATCTATCTTAAGCGGTTTAGATTTTTTCATACAAAATTTTTTTCCCGCTAACTCCCGTTCCCGTGGGAATTTCGGGAATTCCTTTCTTAGTGCACCTATATGGTACCTAAGCTACGTCCCTTCCAAATTTCAAGTGCCTACGTTTAGCCGTTTAGGCTGTGCGTTGATCTGTCAGTCAGTCAGTCAGTTTCTCCTTTTATACAGGGTGTTTGGTAAATGGGTATATAAGCCGACACTAGCCCATGTTAACATGGGCATATAAATGGTATGGTGAAGTCAGAAAATTGATATCTTCATTTTAACTATTTTAATTTTTATACAAATCGGAATTTATAAAATTGTATGAAAATTTTAAAAAATTAAATGATGATATCAAATTTCTGACTTCACCATATCATTTATATGCCCATGTTAACATGGGCTAGTGTCGGCTCATATACCCATTTACCAAACACCCTGTATAAAAGGAGAAACTGACTGACTGACTGACAGATCAACGCACAGCCTAAACGGCTAAACGTAGGCACTTGAAATTTGGAAGGGACGTAGCTTAGGTACCATATAGGTGCACTAAGAAAGGAATTCCCGAAATTCCCACGGGAACGGGAGTTAGCGGGAAAAAAATTTTGTATGAAAAAATCTAAACCGCTTAAGATAGATAGATAGCAATGGAAACAAACTTACTAAAAACTCTATCGACTTACTAAAATCACTCTTATTCTACTTGACCCATTGACTTGAATAGAAAGTCATATTGAATAATAGCCCGTGACTTCGTACGCAATGACCGCATTTTACCCCCTTTAGGGGTAGAGTTTCGTAAAATCCCGTCCCGTTAGTGAGCACCTACGTTCTAAAAGGAAAATTTGAGAACTACTAGCACTTGTAGTTTCCGATATTTCATGACGAGTGAGTGAGTTAGTGACCTTTCGCTTTTATAGATGTAGATTGCATCAAGTTCTTTTTTTTTTCAATTAAATCAAATCAAGAGGTTTTAAATAAATAAAACCTGGTCTGTTGTGTGTCAGGTAACACTNATGGACATCCATCGGTTAAAACGAATGATTTCTCTGTATTCTTCGGTCGTCCTGCACCAAAAGTTATGAATGTCGCTCGTATAGTTGTGTGAGTCACGTTAAAGTGTACATATGAAAATAGATGAAACTAGACCTATTTTTATCGACAAAAAAGAAGTCAATAATTTTTTGAGATACATTTTTTAATTTTTTATAGAATTTTTTTTACTTCCATTACTTATTGTAAAGAAAACGTAATAACTTTTAAACTAAGCAGTATATCCTGATAAAATAAAAACAATAATAATGCCAAATAACAGGCGATACTAAAAAAATACATAAAATACACAAAAAAGGCCAACAAATAATAAAAAATGTTACTTTTTGAAAAAAATCTGCTTTTAAATTCGTGTTTTTTTGGTTATTTAATAAATTTCTCCAAAAAATGCCCCTATAACCGGTGGTTTTTATTACTTTGTATTATTTTCTATCGTATTACCTTCGTAAATCCAAAAATCGCATGTCTCTATCCCTATCACAACATTTGCTATGATAGTTTAGTTTCATCTATTTTCATATGTACACTTTAACGTGACTCACACTGTATATGTATTTCTAAGTCATTTACACAATGCAGGTGTTATGCAAAGTAAATTACCAAGAACACAGAAATCATATCCGCAGTCGGAATGCGCTCGCAATTAAATTTTGCATTGTTTTCGGTGCTTACGTCATTAAAATGTCTTGCTACAGTTTATTACAGACATAATTCCATTGATAAGGCTGTAGATAGAGCTTGAAGCTTATGAAAATGATAAGTAGGTGCGATATATTTTTGGTGAGATATCATCTTGATAAATTCATGTAGTTAAATCTTCTAGACCTGAATTCTGTCTCGCTATATTCGAGAACTGCTGGGTCGATTTAGCTGATTTACGTTTTGAATGTTTGTTTTAGCCCAGGGAAGGCTTAAACTGGGAGAAAATGTTTGTTCAAAAGAAAAACATAGGTATTATGCTAGTACAAAGTTCACTGGGTCTGCTAGTAAATATGGAAAATAAAGGAAGAGTAGAGAAATAATTACAAACAAAATATTAACCAAATAAGAATGCATTCCATTAATTTAATGAGAGCTACATTTCCAAAATTATAAAATCTCATACTATACTTATTTGTGAACATTGAAAACTGGGATAATGACTGAACTGTAAATGAAATAATCCAACTTTTAATAAAAACAACAAAAACTTTTCATCATCTCAGCCATAGGACGTCCACTGCTGAACATAGGCCTCCCCCAATGCTTTCTATGTTGCCCGGTTGGTAGCGGCCTGCGTCCAGCGCTTTCGTGCTACCTTTGTTATGTCGTCGGTCCACCTTATGGGTGGACGTCTTACGCAACAAAAACTTTTAGTAAAAAGAAAACGGGCAGCGCAAGCCCGCTCATTGTGAAAATAAAGGCCTTTGTCGAGCTGTGGACGTTCTTTGATTGAATCGAAAAACAAATAAATTATGATAAACTTTATTGCCCAGCTTACCAACACAACAAAAACGTATTTTAACAGTCCAGTTACAATACCAACTGCGTTTCAGCCGTTTTAACTGCAGATCCGAGATATCCTCAATTCGGGTTCTGAAGGATCCTCTATCTTCAATTTTATGTTCCGTTTTACGATCTCGTAAATCGCGGAACATCGGACTGGCATATTTGTTCCGCCATTATTTGTTCCGCCATTATTTGTTCCGCTATTATGCGACGTGTGCTTCAGACATTGTCGTGGAGGTTTTGGTGCTGGAAAGCGCATTTTCTGGTAATAAATAAATATGTGATGATAGGATTCTGAAAAGCTGCTTGAACTTTGTCTTGAGAGACTTATGAATTTATATTACATGTAAGTTAAGATTAAAGCTCAGTCGCACTACCTAACTTTCACCGTGACTATAACCGGTGCTAAACCGCAGTCGGCCGTTTGGTGTAGTGGTTCGAAATGGACTACTATTCCGGAGGTAGCGGGTTCGATTCCCGCACAGTACAAACATTTGTGTGCATGAACATATTTGTTTGTATTGGACTGGGTGTTTTCTATGTATAATAAGTATGTATTTACAAAAAAAAAGTATTTAAGTATGTTTATATCCGTTGTCTAGTACCCATAGTACAAGCTTTGCTTAGTTAAGGACTAGAAGCGCAGTGTAAAATGTCTAAGGATATTTTTTTTTTGTATGGAGTTTACAGACTTTTGACGTTTGTTAAAATCAAAGTAAGATGGTGCAACCCAGCTTAAGTGAAAGTTAATATGAAGCAGAGCGCTAGCAGTAAAATCAGATGATGTTTTATCAAAATCTTCTTGTGTATGTGTGCATATTTTGTTTGGTTATATACCTAGTTAACAAAAATAAAGTACATACAATGGCATATACAGTGTGTCCGGGCATGTGATCAAACTTTAAGGGCGTAATCTATGGACAATTTTATCGATTAAAATACTTCAAATTTGGGGCTGGACCCATTTCTCGCAAAATTACAAGGATTTAAAATATTAATTTTTAGTTTTCACCTCTTTCTTCAAAAACAAGTGAAAGCATGGGTAACTTAACTAATAAGCAAATATTTTTTTATAATTATTGTGCCTCGGCTAAACCGAAAACCAATCGTAATTTCCATCGTAATATTATTTAATTTCCACGAAAACATTTGGCTCCTCAGGGATTTGAACCCTCGAACGCACCTGGCGCTATTCCTCGTAACACCATCCTTTCCACTATACAAATATTTTCAAGGAATCCATAAATCTAATTCTATAAAAGGCAACCCTTCAAGCTCCAGAATTCCAGAGTGTGACTACAGGAATACTTCCGGGACCGATCCATTCCAAGTTCGAGAACTCCAGGTTTTGCTGGAAAGTTGGGCGGCCATTTTTCTGGAAGATTTCACTATGATATATCGAGTCTGGGGAGTTAGTCTGGATGTTTTTTCAATTTGAATTTTTAAGTTAGCTTTTGCACGCTGCTTTCCATGCTTATTTTTTATTGCGACAAAGCACAAAAATATTTTTTCAAATCGGACACAGTAGTTACCGAGAATAACGCGTTCAACCAAACAAACTCTTCAGCTTGAAGTGGCCTAATGATGATTTTTGTTTAAAATACAAAATCAATGTAAGTATTAAATAAAGTTTATATTTAAGAACACATGATTAAATGTGTTATTCATGGGTTCTTTGAATAACACATTTAATCAATTTATAAATGAGACCTCAGCCTTGGTCAAATTAGAATTGGACTAATTAGTATTAGAGGTAAGAAGCTGTCACTAACAAATTGGTCCTTCGAGCCGGATTATCTTATCTAAGGATTATCGCAAAAACAGCCCTTCTTACTCGTGTCATCCATTATTCCAGTATTTACCCCAAATTACACAAGATATTTTCAACTCCTCTCAAAATATGTCACGGTATTATAATACTTGACTGACTTTCGACTTGTTCTTAAACAATGCTAAACAAAGTTGCCCAAGGCAGCCATTTTGATTTACCTCTTATAAAACGTCTGATAACGACAAGAGTTCAGACTCATCATCGTATTACCCACATTCGGATTGCTAGTGATGTGACAATACATTATTATAACGTATATCGATAAGTCAATGCTGACATTATGGTGACAAACGATGAAAGACTTAGGCCGAGTTGCACCACGTCATTGTAACCGTAACTATAACCATAACCAGTGTTTTATGAAGTTTGACAGACTTTTGACGTTTGTTAAAGTTATAGAAAGATGGTGCAAGTGCAACCCAGCCTAAAACAAAAAGTAACCAAACCTAGCTATTGCTAAATATCTAAATAGCTAAACAACTACATATTCACATAAACAGTAATTTACCGACTCATTTCCCCTTTTCAGATTTAATTGTTCACTTACCGAGAACGAATGTTGTTGGAAAGTTCGAACTACCACTTCATTACTATTTGAATGGTTTGTAATTTGTAATTCCCTGAAACTGATTGAAACGGCGATAGCGTGGCCAATGCACCGCGTGGTCGTGGGTGAATGCATTTTTTGTTATGTCCAATTTGTTCTGCCATATGCCTACAGTGTTGCCATTTGTTATCATTTCTTGTGACCTCTATCGGAACTAAAAATGACTTGTTAGGTGTTTGGACTTTTTGCAACGTCAGATTTTGGTTTATTCCCGTAGTCCCTCCTCATCAAGCATCAGCATATCCAAATTTTAAGTGTGTTTATATCCGTTTTTCTGGCACTCTTTGTGCAAGCGTTGCTTAGTTGAGGACTAGATGGCGCAAAATCTAGTAGTAAGGTAGATTTTTTCAATCTTAGACAACAGACGTGTTCTAACTTAAAACTGAGGTTCTATAATTAAGTTATCTATTTTCTGAAATTGATCTTTTACTTTTAATCGATAAATTGCTCATAAATTATCGATGTTTTCCATCAATTACCCCATCCCTACCGAAACTCCAGGAAGGGGTAGTCAAGTTTCAGAAACTTATTCGACAAGGGAAGTGGCGCCCTATGTTCGCCTTTTAGAAGAACCTTGATACACTTGGCGCGACTTCTCAATGATGCTTTTAATGAATTGCGATTTTTATCGCTAGAAAGCCCTTTGACGTAGTCTTTTGTTCCTAGTAATGTAATACTTTTAACTACATTACGTTTAACGTTTTTGTTACAAAATGACCAATTTTTAACTTGTGGAACTCTAAGGCTGAGTTGCACCACCTAACTTTAACCGTAACAATAACGATAACCGGTGCTTTTTGTGTGGACTTTGACAGATTTTTGACGTCATTATGTAGTCCAAATCCGGATTTTAACTGTCAAAACTTCAGTTTTACGTTTACCCTTTAATATTGTTTGAGTAGTCTTATATCTACTATATAAAAATAAGTCGGGTTTTCCTCCCTGACGCTATAACTCCAGAACGCACGAACCGATTTCCACGGTTTTGCATTCGTTGGAAAGGTCTCGGGCTCCGTGAGGTTTATAGCACAGAAAATTCGGGAAAAGGGGGTAAAAAAGGATCCACGCGTACGAAGTCGCGGGCGGCCGCTAGTTAACAATATGAAAGTGTAAAAACATCGAAAACCGCATACATTTTACCAAAAACATATTTAAATTTGACAGTTGAGGGACAGATTTGGATTAGGATTGAATAATAGAAAACCAGTATAAGTAAAGTGAACTATACCTACATACATAGTCTATCTATACTATTAATATTATAAATGCGAAAGTAACTCTCTCTGTCTGTCTTGCTTTCACGCCTAAAGCACTGAACCGATTTTGATGAAATTTGGCATAGAGATAGTTTGGGTCCCGGGAAAGGACAGGATAGTTTTTATCCCGGTATTTGAAACAGGGACGCGCGTGTTAAAGGTTTTCTGTGACAGACAAAATTTCACGCGGCCGAAGCCGCAAGCGGAAAGCTAGTACTTACATAGTTTTTAGTCTTACCATTACGGTCCTTACAAGTAGTATATTACCAATCTATACTATACTGCTTAATTGTAATTTGACATTGATAAGTTCCAAACAAGGGTTTGACCCAAACGTCTTTGATACTAATGAATTTGGGAAAGAATTATTTGCCCTAGTCAATCCATTTTACTTCGTTAGTCTTTGTCCACAAAAACTACACTCCTATTCTACCTCTAATTAACGAACAAGCTTACAGCATTCTGAAACTTATTACAATACCCTTAAAGCTTAATACGACATGCCATACATCTTAAGATAGTTTCGGACGTGTACAATGAAGAACTCAAAACGAACAGCAACTTTGAGCTTTATTACGAAAGCAGTAAGACTCTGTAGTACTGTACATTTCGGGCCCTCCATTTTCCTCTTGCTCGTTTCAGTGTGTGCATTGAATATGGAACCGGTGACCTGTGAAATAGTCATAATTTAACCTAGTTTACTTGACAATGGTTCGGGATTCGCTTCCTGGTGAGGTCTTCAGCGAACAATGTGTCTTAGACCTTCTGAAAGTTATTTTATATTTGACGATTTGTAAGCACTATTTTTAACAGTTCAACCAAATAAAGGAATTTTGACTTTGACTAAGAGTGAAGAGGTAAGTGGGCAGGCCTCCCACTAGGTGGACCGACGATCTGGTGAAGGTCGCGAGAAAAGCCTGGATGCGGGCAGCGCAGGACCGGTCTAAATCCTTGGGAGAGGCCTTTATCCAGCAGTGGACCTCATTTGGCTGAAACGAACGAAGAGTAAAGAATCTATCTACTAGGCTATGTATCCTGAACTACACCCAGCTCCTTCCTGATACAATTTTAGATTGTTCGTTCGTTTATTTCAGCCAAATGACGCCACTAATAGACAAAAGCCTCCCAAGGATTTCCACAACGACCGGTCCTGCGCTGCCCGCATCCAGGAATTTCCCACGACCTTTACGAGATCGTCGGTCTACCTAGTAGGCCACACTAAGTCTTTCGGACCGTGATCGCCTCTCCAGAACTTTTCTGCCCCAACGGCCATCAGCTGATCACCTCAGAATCTTTCCATGTTATTCTGAAATTCACGCGGGCGAAAACGCGAGCAAAAGTTATGTCATCATCATTTCAGCCATAGGACGTCCACTGCTGGATATAGGCCTCCCCCAATGCTTTCCATGTTGATCGATTGGTAGCGGCCTGCGTCCAGCGCCTTTCTGCTACCTTTATAATATCGTCGATCCACCTTGTGGGTGAACGTCCCACACTGCGTTTGCTGGTACGCGGTCTCCACTCCAGAACCTTGCTGTCCCATCGGCCGTCAGTTCTGCGTACTATGTGCCCTGTCCATTGCCACTTCAGCTTGCAAATCAAAAGTTATCTAGTATACAAAAACTGTTCACTTCGGTTCCATCATTTCAGCCACGGGACGTCCACTGAACATAGGTCTTCCCCAATGATATCCATAACGCGCGATTTCAGTATCATTTCAGTTTGTTGAAATGCAATTGAAACTATCAACTATCAAATGCTACACTCGTCGAATGATATTTTATTTATAGCATGATCTTCTGAAATTGATATTTCACTCGAGATCCGTATGTGACACTCGATAACTGAAAACCTATCAAGTGCGAATCGATCTCGCTCACCGAGGGTTCCGTACAAACTTGTAGGTATATAAATACTATCCTAGACAGCATCTCACTTAACATCAGGTGTGATTGCGGTCAAATATCTACCTTGTTCTGCATAAAAAAATAGTTTATTCCTGAAATTAAGGTTTTCCTTCAGTTCCATACGTGATTTTTCAAATGATAGGTTAGATCTTAACTCTCTTAAGTAACGGGACTATTCCCACCTCTCGTTCCCACCGCTGCAACTCCTGTGTAGCCAGGATCTACAGCTTGGCCGCCAATAAAACCCAACCAATGAAGGTCAAGTTTGTCTCTTAAGTAAGCGAATTGGCTTTTTTGTTATAATAATATTATTGTTTCACATACGCGAAAACATGAAAATGGAGTTATTGTTTCACTGTATGTCTTCCGAACAAAATAAAAAATAAATAGTGTTTAGAAATAGGAACAAAATTTTTGTTCAATGTTCAGTTGTGGGCTAGACCTGTATGGAGTAAGAAGTTGATAATTCAGTTATATTTATACTAATTAGTTTCTTCTAATGACCTCTCATTTAACTCTCCCTAGAAATAAAAAGCAAAGCTCACTTAATTACGGCTTCATAATCTCGCCAAGGGTTTTTCATTTCCCCACGGAACCCTAGCAGTACTGCAGTGCACTGACCCGATTCCACAGCATAACTCCGACTGAAAGAAAACTAGTGAATCGCCGACGTCCGTAGGGCCGTAGGGATGTGCCCAGTCGATATCGATAAACAGTATCTTTTTAGCCACTCTACCAAACTGATGCTACTTTTAATCGTATAGTTACTGAAGTAAGTAATCACAGTAATATGGATTCTTTATTGTTACAGTTTTCCTGCAATATCCCGAAAGTACACTGTGAAATGCAATAAAGAATTGAGTATTGAGTCATATTATCGATTGCTGTTATTTCAAAGAAACCTATCGATCGAATGCACTATTGATGCCTTCTCGGAATTTGGATTCCCCGATGCACAGAGAGTGCCTGCAAGATTCGCCAGTGAAACGCATTAACATTACCTACTCGACCCAATCATCTTCAAAGCGCATCTCTGATGGAAATAGAGCCTTAATAGGAAAGGCAGCTTTGAGCTAAGGTGACTCACCTTAGCTTTAAATATCGAAATCGACATTAATTATTTCGATCAGCACATCCCTCCACCTGGACATGAGCTCCCCTGGCTTACCTGGAAATCTTTAAATAGACTTCGGACGCAGGTCGGCCGTAGTAAGGACAATCTGGTCAGGTGGGGATTCTTGGATGGCTTAAACATGGAGTGCAGGTGTGGTTTTGTTCCCCAGTCGATGAAGCACCTGATGTCGTGCCCTGAGTGAACAAGCAACTGCACTCAGGAGGATTTGATGAGTGCTGCTGACAACGGCACTCTTATGGCGGAGTTTTGGGCTGACACTGTGTAGGTTTGTTGTCGACACGAAAAGAAAGAAGAAGCACATCCCTAGCCGGTAAGTTGGTCGATGGCGATGAAATATGGGATATAGACTGAATGGCCTTATTGATGTGGTTTTTGTGAGAGATTACCCTAGAGAGATAGATAGATAGAGCCACATTGTGTTTCTAATATTGATAGCGTATTACCGAGACAAATGTGCGATGATATAAGATCAAAGGGAAAGGAGTTGTGAGTTATTACTAAGATAATAAATATTATACAGGGAAAAGTATTTCGTAATAGTAATATTTAGAAAATGTCTAGTGTTATTATAATATATCATATAATCTTACCTATTTTAAATCTATAGGTAGGTAACATGTACCTCCTAAAGAGCGTGTTTTTCCTAATACAAGTATAATGACTTAAGTAAATAAAGAAATGTTGTTTTTGTATTTTTTTGTAGGTACCTGCAATGCGAAAGGAAAGCCAATGTTGTGTCGCCTTAGAACTGAATCGGTTTCACACATACACCATCTTACTTTAAATATAATAAAAACACCGGTTAAAGTTATAATTACAGTTAAAGTTAAGGTTTAAGGTGACGCAGTATCAGATATTTCGCTTATGTTCTAAATGTATGAAACCAATTCTGTCAGGACGCATCACAACACGTCCGACTTTTCTGTCAATCTGTCGCCTTTTCATTTCTAAATGGAACTTACAATTTGACACAATATACTAATCTATTTTTTTTCCTTTACAGGTCAGTGTGTCCAACATTCACTCCTATTCTTTGGTAAGTAAACATCATACCACCGAAACTTTTCGAAATCAATACCTCAATATTATTTCTCTACTTTACGATATAACTCTCGTTTCAATTTGTCAAAATATTTGGACTACGCTTCGCTATGCTTCGATTTATCACTTACATCTGATTCTAAGACGACACTCAAGTCTGAGTCTACACTTAAGTAGGTATTACGAGTATAGATTGAAGATCTTGTGACAGTTCTGTAAGAATATTGGCAGTGGATGAGTTGAGTGTCAAAATATCAGGGCCAAAAGGAATTTCACTGGTTTCTAAGGAATTAAAGATAGTCCTCTGATATTTATAACAATGTGACAAATAAATATTTTTATCTGTCAGATATCTTTATCCGACACCTGTGAAACTAAGAGTTGTGGTTTACACATACAGACTAAACTATATTCTATCAGAAGAATATCGTCTGACGCTAACAAATAATTAATTTTGTCTTTCAGATAAAATATCTCTCTCAATCCTGTGATACTTTTTTTACTTGATTTATTAAGCTGGTTAAGTTCCCATATTAGATCTTTTAAGAACTCTATTACAATGAAAATAAAATACTCAAGCCTTGAATATAGATAGATGATAGATAGATAGATATACCTGACAAGTGAAGGCACTAGAGATCACCCTCCTATTATACACTCGACATCAAATAAATCGCACCTCCCGCGACAAGCATTTTCAAACGTATGCTTCCCCACTTCCCACCAATATTGGTTCCATTTAAAAGCCTAGTTCTAACCTTCATTGCATTAAAGGAAAGGTTTTTACCCCAAAAATGTGTCTTTAGAAGGATCCAGACTCCAGAGTCACTTCTTCAAAAAATAGGTAGTTACGCTAGAGCCAACTTTTATGGCTATAAAACTGTTAAGTTGGGATTAATCGCTATCCATCTGTTAAAGAGGACACGTGAGATCATTGTTTGGTTTTATAACCATAAAAATTGGTCTAATTGATCCCATAGGTGGGCCCAAAGTGAGGTATTTTTTCAAGTCACATTTATGGTATATGTTAATCATTTATTAAGAAATTAAATGTGTTTTTCTTTAAGGATATTTATTGGGCTTTCAAATAACACCAATATTGTTGGGGCACCATGATTGTGTCAGAAGAAAATCGTTAAAGTTCGCGTCACGGAAGGTGCGGTTTATTTGATGTTGAGTATAGTTTATTAGTTATCATTAATTATATGCCAGGCTTTCTGGATCAGGTAGGCTGGTAAACAAGCCCTTAATTACACATCCCTAAGGTTGCAACCTTTATTGATCAATCAGGTTGACCCAATCCACCTTCAAAGGCGCGTGACAGACAGAGTTACGCATTATTCATAAGCAATTACAGACTAAAGCCAACTAACGCTGTACCAATACTCATTCTCCAGGGAAAGATATGACGTCACTGTACCCAATGGCATGGTGGCTCTGCATCTTTGAGTCCTAGTTTCGGTTCTCAAAGGGGACAGGGGATTTTTGGGTTGAAAAATCAACAGATATAAGTA
This sequence comes from Ostrinia furnacalis, assembly GCF_004193835.3. Taxonomy (NCBI): domain Eukaryota; kingdom Metazoa; phylum Arthropoda; class Insecta; order Lepidoptera; family Crambidae; genus Ostrinia; species Ostrinia furnacalis. The sequence goes on from NW_021130476.1 coordinate 85,957, forward strand.
ATCAGTTCTGAAGACTTGCTAAAAACTTTATTTCCACTGTCATGAAAACTACTTACATATTAAGACTGAGTTGCGCCACCAAATATTATTTGAAAGAAAAAAAGAAAGAAAGAACAACTAATTATTTGGTACCAAAAAATAAAAACAATAGGTACCTAGGTAACATTTACCGTAACTATAACGATAATCGGCGTATTTGTATGGAGTTTGACAGATTTTTGACGTTTGTTAAAGTTAAAGTAAGATGGTGCAACCCAGCCTTAGCTTTCAAAGCTTACGTTTTGCAGTGATGTCTAGAATTATATTTACATTATTAGAAAATTTGTCAAATAATAACATTAAATAGATGCTTTTAATGAGCAAATGGCCGCAAAATTGTCCATTTTCCGCTAACTACGTTTGATGCTATAGTATCCATATTATTGGGTATCACACTATGGAAATTTCCCATAATCCCCCTATTAACGATCGTCCAATGATGCGATTTATTAATTTATTCAGCAAAGCTTGGTTTAGTGGTCACAAGCCTTTAATTGAACCTGGTTTGGAACCTAAACGGGTTTGTTTCACGTATTTGATGATCGTGAGGTGAATGATAAAATCTCATGTTCGTTCATTCGTTCTTTTCAGCCAAATAATGTCCACTAATAAACAATGGCCTCCCCCCCCAAGGACTTTGTCACTGGTCGTGCGTTGCCCGCAACCCGATCGTCGGTCCACCTAGTCCCACTGTCACATGATTTTAGCAATTCTGCAGACTATGTCGTCTCCGCTGGAAATCGAATTCGAACACACTTGTGTTCACACGACAGTCCAGTTTTGCGGGATACTGCATTCTTGGATTGCCGTGGGACAGGGCCTCGAAATTCTAGCAACAACTATCATTATAGCCTAGACATTTCTTCACCAATTCAGCCAGAGCACTTTTAATTTAAATTCCGGGAACCGCGTATAAATCACCGGGAACGCCCGGGAATACAGGAACGGGAACGAAATGGGCAACAAGTAATGAGCCGTGTGACGAACAGATTTTTGTGTGGAAAAATTTTTAGGGACTCGTAGAGTGAAAAGGAATAAAGCCTATATTCGTAATAGCCTAATGCCCGTTTTCACCATCAATCCCTAATTTTTAAGTGACTCCTATGAAAACAAAATTCCTGTTATGTGTTACCATAGGGGCCACTTAAAAATTAGGGAACGATGGTGAAAACGGGCATAAAACATACTAACTGTAGGTGATATTACTTTAAATACCTACTTACTTATTATGTAAAACGTTAGTACGTTTAATATTGAAAAGATTAATCTACCAATCAAAATACAACACCTTTTTTACAAGTGATTTTTTTCATCGTGGTCTCATCGACATTTTTATTAAAAACGAACAGTATTCATTCATATTTTGGCAAGATCTAAAGTACTAAATTATATTAAACTAGCTGACCCGGCGAACTTCGTACCGCCTTAGCGTAGAGATTTTCTTTATATTTTTTTCCGTAAAAACCTTGTACAGAGTATTAGAAAACTACAAAAAAAAAATCAGCCAAATCGGTCAAGCCGTTTTCATGTTATGTCGTGACAACGGAAAACGGGTTTCATTTTTATATATATAGATCTATAAAATCTGTGAATAGTTTATATTTACTTAAGTGGTCGTACGAAATTGTGATTCGTGACATCTGATTCGTGTACACATGCACATAACGATAGTGTAATGTCTGTAAAAACTTTTGGCAAACGAACAGTGTATACAGAGCCACCACACATGTATACTATACTATAGTATTTTTAAACACTGTATTTAAAACGACTCCTAAGTAAGATGCCAAATATACAAAATAGATGTTTGTAGAAACCTACTTTGCAACGTAAATGCTGTTACAACTTAAATGCATACTATTTCCGCAAATAAATCTAAAATCCCATAAAACTGTTGCAAACGCGGATGACTTTATAGCCTTTAAACTAAGGGTTTAAGGTTCGAAATGGTTCAATCTACATATTTAGATGGCAAGCGAATCTGTTTTGTAGCCATGGTCAGTTTGGTCAGTCCATTACAATGTATAGCAAAGTTAGCGAAATTTAAATTGGTTTACGTTTTGGTATATTTTAGACAATAAAGTGCATTCTCGTCTGAGTTTCTTTTAGAGGACATTTGGCATTGTTTATAGGTCCAGCGCTTAACTCAGTCAAGTTTTTCGTGCTAGAGGTACAGTACCTCTAGCACGAAAAACTTTCGACTTCGAATCGTTTGCGTATTCGAACCGCCATCAAAAGATTTAGTACGAAAACTAATACAGCGCCCTTGTGAACGTGTCGTAAAGTGAGAAATATGAGAAATGGTTGCACAAATCTTATTTTGACAATCAAAATAGTCACGTTATCGTTTAACTCGAAGGTTGAGTATCGTATTTTGTGGAATACGCAAACTATTCGAAGACGAAAGTTGTTCATGCTAGAGGTATGAAAGACGCACTGTAGGAGTGACATTGATATATTACGACGTGACAGATCTTATTAATATTTTTACTTTTATTTAGTTGATCAGTGTCACTTCAGTTTATTTAAATTATAAAACTTTTATCTAATTAATTTCAGAACTCAAGTCTAAGATAAACTTAATTCTTTTTATGTAAACTAAACATTCTAAGACTATTCCAAAATGGCTGAAAACCACTTAATTCTGAGTGCTTTTTACTTAAACAGCTTTTTAAAAGGCTAAAGATATGAAATGCTGACAGAGTAATATTAATTTACTTAAAAGAAAATGTTAGTAAGTAGGTATTTTACAAATATTTGATCATTTTTATAAAAACTTAATCTTTTTTGGCTATCCAGTTTTGCGAGATTCAGTAATGATGTTTGAAATTTTAATTACAGTTGAGCGGATCGGTTCTTTGCGGGACACTGCAAACGGGACGTTTGAACTTTAATATTAAAGCTCGTCGCACATTTATCAACCCAGAAAGGGATCGTAACCGTATCAACACGAGGCGGTCAGTATTCTTCGTATGAAACTCCTTACTTCAACGCACACTTATCCGCATCGTAACGTAAACGCCTCGCCTCGCGATTGACAGCGCGCGAAAGGCGATACGGTGTTGATCCCTTTCCGAGTTGATATGTCTGCTATGACCTTAAAACACGTATACTATTAAACGGGATCCTGCAAATAACAGTTCCTGCAAAAACGGGATATCTCCGTGGCAACAAACCCTTAGTGGTAGAGAGGTGTGCATGGAAAAATGAAAGCTATTTTTACACGCAATAGCATCGTTTATTCAGATTCAAGTTAGCTAATAGTTGAACCTGGTGGGCATGCTTTTCCAAGAAGTATAATAAAGTCCCGAAAATATCAAATGTTAGCGCGTGGCAAAAGAGCACAGCGCCATCTGTTATCCCAAATATAAAATAGGTTTTACTTACGTTTGTTCTTGGTGGACAAAGACACTAACTTATACAAATATGTATTCAGTTTTCGACTTTACCTTGAAAATAGTTCAAAATTAGTCGACAATCAAATTCTACAATCGCTTTAAGCTTCTTTTTTTAACGCTGTTGTTCTACCAAAACTCAAGAAATGCCGTGTTATAGGCAAACTAGCTTTCAGCCCGCGGCTTCGCTCGCATTGAATTTTGTCTGTCACAGAAAAACTATCGCGCACGTCGCTGTTTCAAAAACCGGGATAAAAACTATCCTATGTCCTTTCCCGGGACTCAAACTATCTCTATGCCAAATTTCATCAAAATCGGTTCAGTGGTTTAGGCGTGAAAGCAATACAGACAGACAGACAGTTACTGTCGCATAATATTAGTATAGATTTAATTAATTTACTCAATTACGTCTGAGAATTAATAAATCTGCCGTTATCTCAGCAAATACCTATTTAACTCCAAAAGATATCTGGATATCTCAGAAATCTTTCCTTTGCTCCGTACAGAAAATCCTTCTAATCAAAAGCCCTATTTTATAGGTAGGTTAATCTAATTAAGATTATCTTTATTTGGGATCTATTACCGTTCCAAAGCCAGACATAGCCCGAGCATAACAGCCACTACATACAAAATACAGTGAGACTTGCTTCGATAGTAAATTGATATTTTTCTTCTTAGTCGTTTGGCTCATGGCATGGCAGAGCGGTCGTGGTCACGTTGCGGCATTCACATCTCTTGTAAAGCCTGGTCCATGAGCACGTAGAATTTTGTCCAATGACCCCAAGCTACCCATCCTTATCGCTCGCGCGTAATTATGTTGCTGTCGCGCTCGCACACTCACTGCGGGCGCGCGTCGCACAGTCGCGACAGCAATATAATTACGCGCGAGCGATAAGGATGGGTAGCTTGGGGTCATTGGACAAAATTCTACGTGCTCACGGACCAGGCTTTAGAGGTGGATACAGCTTCCGTACTACATACAAGGTTACTAATTCATCACTCTTCCCGTGACGTCGTAATAGGACAAATCCCTCACCTGTTTGGCGAGAGGGTTAGTGTAGCCAAATGGTGACGGGGCTTCTTCCTGTACTGTAGACTAAATGACCTTTTTAGGGTGAGTCTGTTAATATCAAGTTCAAACGGCCCTGGATAGCACACACTAATATTGCGTTGGCTTTACAATACATCATTTAAATGTCTTAAGTAACTGTTCCTCTGAAAAATGGTTTTATGTTTGTACGTTTAAATTGAGACACTAGAATACTTATATTTACTTTTGTTATTCCCAACTCAGACTTTCTCATGTGTATTTTTTGTCATTTAAAATATTTTTTCAATTGCGTAGTATTTCGACGCTTGCCTCTCTAACTGACGTATCTGTCATTTTTTTCGAAACTGAGTTATCTACACCATCTTAATCAATTTCGCAAGACGAATCGATCTATCTAATCGCCTGAAAATTTTGCTAAATGTCAGTTACGTCAGTTAGCGAGGCAAGCGACAATTTTTTGTACAAAACCGGTCTAGCTGATTCACTTTTTCTGTGGCCAAGTCTCTCAAGCTGAAAATGGGAGGCCAGTCCATAATGTCTTCATAATTATGACATTATCACCGTTTTGACGTAAACGGGGATACTCCGGAGGTAACGTTTATCGGCCCTTCTAGATATAATCTTAATGTTATTGCAAGTAATGAATAGCCACTTGTATTAGAATTTCGTTGGGAAAATTGAAATTTTGCCGGATCATGGCATCGTGGAACGGAAAATTGAAACCTTTATGGTGGTAGATATTTTTTGGTTCTACATTATGTTATTTATTTAAGTTAGCCTGTTAAATGGGGTATTTTGACACCACTAACACTTGGTGATACTTTTCTTTCACTAATGTGAAAAGATACAAAACTATATCTACGATTAACTCAGTGACTGTGGTATGGGAGCGGCACGGGAGGAGTGACATTGACATTTATGACGTGACAGAGCATTTTTTTTTAATGGCAACCAAACCTCTCTGGGAGGTTTATTTCTGCCAATGTCGAGTGAAAATTGACATAGTTATCAATAGAACGTGGGTGTTTCAGTTCTATTGATTTTTCATGGATTCCGTGGAGTTAAGTATGCCCGTAAGCAGGTTTCGAGACGCCCCGGGTCCAAAGCGGGTTGTTCATACGACAACCCACTCGACACTCGATGCGCGCTCAAATTCGAAGTATTTCAATGTTTTTTATAATTTATTTATCACTTCACTGCACTTTAGAACACAAAATAACACCAAATTTGTACACTAAAGTCCATTAAATAATAAATTGAAACCATTAAAACAGATCGACCATGCTTCCCGTTCAACTACCCTCCACGGATTCCAGAGCATTTATAAATCTGAAGCATACTTATCTGAAGTTTCGCTGACGTTTGACGTCTCAAAAACACCCTCCCGTGCCGCTCCCATACCTCAGGCACTGACTGAGTTAAGTGCTAGACCCATAGTTCCTATCACCGTTTAGTACGTTAAAAAGTAAACTTTAGTAGGTATCAGTCGTTAATTATTCAAAACATTTTATTTTCCGCACCATTCATTCATTAAATACTACGATGGGTGCCGGGAATAAAGCCACAATCGACAAAACACAATTTTACAGGAGAAGAGATTTAGTGTCAATTTTGAATAATTCTAAACTACGAGGAGTATCAAAACGGTTTGTATATCAAACGATGCGTTATTTTTTCTGGAGTAACATTTAATGTGCATAAGGTTATAGTGCTTAGAATATACTTTAAAAAAGGTAGAAATACATATTGCCGCTTCATACATTGAAAGTCGGTTCCGTAAGAGTCCATTGTGGTTTTNTTGGCCCCGGACACGTGATTTTCATGGCCGGTGGAATGACCCATCAGTATTTTTTTTCGAAACTGAGTTATCTATACATCTTAATCAATTTCGCAAGACGAATCGATCTATCTAATCGCCTGATAATTTTGCTAAATGTCAGTTACATCAGTTAGCGAGGCAAGCGACAATTTTTTGTACAAAACTGGTCTAGCTGATTCACTTTTTCTGTGGCCAAGTCTCTCAAGCTGAAAATGGGAGGCCAGTCCATAATGTCTTCATAATTATGACATTATCACCGTTTTGACGTAAAAGAGGATACTCCGGAGGTAACGTTTATCGGCCCTTCTAGATATAATCTTAATGTTATTGCAAGTAATGAATAGCCACTTGTATTAGAATTTCGTTGGGAAAATTGAAATTTTGCCGGATCGTGGACTCGTGGAACGGAAAATTGAAACGTTTATGATAGCAGGTATTTTTTGGTTCTACAATATCGCCCGTATTCACAAACATTACTGTGAGGTCTCACAGTGCGCATGGATACACAGAGTCACACGAACCAATCAAAGAGCTCTTTATTCAACGCTGTGCGTTCGATTTGCTGCTTCACTTAAGCAAGTATCGTTTGTGAATACGGGTGTTATACCCGTTTTCACCATCAATTCCTAATTTTTAAGTGACCCCTATAGTAACACATAACAGAATTTTGTTTTCATAGGGGTCAATTAAAAATTAAGGATTGGTGGTGAAAACGGGCATAAGTTGCTTAATTGAATAAGTGAGCCTTTTTAAGTACTATTATTTTGACACTACTAACACTTGGTGATAATTTTCTTCACTAATGTGAAAAGATACAAAACTGTATTTATAGGTACCTATAGCGCTTAACGTGATTGTGCTATGGGAGAGTGCCCGGGAGGAGTGACATTGACATATTGTGACGTGGCAGAGCATACAAATCTGAAGCATACTTAACTGAAGTCTCGCTGACCACTGTCCACTCCCATATCTCAGGCACGAACTGAGTTAAGAGTTAACCCATAGTTACTATTATTTAACTAACACTGTTTAGTACGTTAAAAAGTAAACTTTAGTAAGTATTGGTAGTCGTTAATTATTCAAAAAAAATTATTTTACGCACCATCCATTCATTAAATATTTGCATTAAATTAAAACGTTGGCAATCGCTCCGCCATTTCAACGTTGTAATTCGAATTACAAAAAAATGACAGCGTTCTTTATTCGAACCGGGAAAAATTCCAAATTTAAATTTTATTACATTTCCGCAAACATTCGTACGCCATCAAATAAGCATAAAGCAAATGAATTTGTACCTTATTGAGAGGTCAATTCAATTTAATTTCTATTTGATATTGAATCGGTTTTAAAATCGAGTAGGCCATGATCTCGTTTATAACATTTCAATTTGAACCGTATTTACAAATAGTGTAAGGTTTTTTTTACTAAAGCGGTTTTCCCGCTAGAAAAGAGGTCACAAGTTCGTTGTTATAGAACATTATTACAATGTGTACCGTATTTACACTAAATGGTTAGTTCTTTTTTTGAACGGGAAACTCTTGGCCTGATGTTGTCACCGCTGGGCATCGAACCCGGGAGTATTCCAGTGACTTGGCCCACTTTTAGCTTGGTCCACGGGTCAAGTCGCTGGATTTAAATGTTTTTAATAATAAATGAAACACCAAATCAACAAAAATCTAATCTAGAATCTTACAATTGTTGGAAGAAAAAATGTTTAAAAATACAAGCCAGCGTACTTGGCCCGTGGACCAAGTTAAAAGTGGGCCAAGTCAGGTGATCTTACCGCTAAAAAGAATACTTTAAAGGTATACGAGTAGGTTTTAGGTTAATAGAATTCTAACTTACCTTAGGTGATATTGGAAAAGTCTTTGAGAGGTGGATGTAAAAGAAATTTAATTTACTAAGTGCTTGAATCACATCGAGATAAATAAGTGTATCGTTTCTATCTAGTCTAGACCCAAGATGGGCTGAATTTGTCACCGAATAAAAACTAACATAAGCTAGTGCTTTGGCCTGTGGCGTTGCTCGCGTTAATCTTTGGACCCTTCATCCACATCAGGGATTGAATTTTAGAAAAATCGTTTCTTATAGCTGATCTTACATCATAATAATGTCTGTGCGTGCTGTGCCTTTCAGCTCAGTCCGATCAGTAAGTCAGATAAAATCGTAAAAATCATTTTATTGTTGCTAGTAGGCTTTTAAAAAGCACTTTTACACGTCCCAGCATTAACCCTACCACTGCTTCGGTACAATAAATGGGCCAGTGCTGAGAAGAAGCAGCGCAAGAAACTCAGACACTATTGTCAGCCGCCATTTCAGTCAGTTAGTAACGGATGCCTTTTATAAATACTCGTACAGTTTTGGCACCGTTTGGGTAGGTACGGAACCCCTAAAAATTTTAAGCAATGGACTGGTCTAGTCTTCTTATAACCTTAGAAAATGAGACTTGTCAAGTAGAATATTAATGACCTTCCCTACTTTGTAAAAGATCTATGTGATATTGTGTTATTTGCTGATGACACATCTCTCATTTTCAAATTTGATAGAGGTAAAGTAAACCTTGATGATATAAATGACACACTCTCACAGGTTTTGCATTGGTTTACTGTTAACAACTTATTGTTAAATGCAAACAAAACTAAGTGCATTAAATTTACCTTACCTAATGTGAGGCAGGTTCCCACACAATTGATGGTGAAGAATGAACCATTAAATAGCATAAGTTCCACAACATTCTTGGGAATCACTTTAGACTCTAAACTTCAGTGGGGTCCTCATATTGAAA
>NW_021130477.1:0-814 GCF_004193835.3 Ostrinia furnacalis
GGTATCACCACACTTCTGTGCCATACCGTAGGCGTTTTTCCTACGAGGATGACGGAATTGAACAGCTTCTGAAGAGCCTTCAGCCCCTCGGTCAAAAACCCAATTGCGTAAAAATGAACAGAAAAAAGATAGAGACAAGACAACTTAGTGTTCATAAGAGTAGTAGGAGTGGGAGGCATTAAATGCATATCACCACCAAAAAAAGTAATTGATATCCTATATGCATATTAACGTAAGGGCCTAATTATGATAAATCAAAAAGTTTAAAATGAAGTAAGGTTCAATGAGTTCAAAAGTTAAAACTAACAGTTTAGGGTAAGGGCTGAATTGTATTATTAAAAGGAATATACGTCCTTTAAATCATTTATTTCCCCAAAAGTCGTATTCAGACGACTAAAAATGTTTAAGGTAAGGGACATATTTTTAAAGATATCAGCATTTCAAGTATACCAATCGATAGAGCCGAAAATTCTGAATGCGTTGGTATATATAACTCATTTTGGTCAAAATGTCCCTTACACCCTTTACGGCGCTCAATTGCAGTTCTGCATCATACCACTTGAACTCATAGAATCTTTCAAACAATAATAAAAATACCTTATAACGTAGTGCGGCATATCTGCAGCAAAGCACCCTTACGAGTTAGTTAACTCTGTTTGTGCTAGATGGCGCTATTTTATTTTTGTGATCACCTAAAGTGAGAAATTTGTAAAATCCGGTTTGTTTTGTTCGGTGGTGATTTTGATTCTTTGTTTTTCTGGTGTTAATGAAAATATTGATCTGAAATTGGTGTGGAGTGAGGGTAAGTTATTGA
>NW_021130478.1:0-38432 GCF_004193835.3 Ostrinia furnacalis
TCTGCATCAATGTTATCGCTGCACTCTAATAAGGAACCGGTTACCGAGGCGCGGCAACAGGCCATCCCCTCCGCGTCGCCCGCGACGTCAACACAATCAAATAATTTTAACACAGTCATCTGGTTCGATCCAGGTAAACAAGGCACACATAGATAATTTACGATGCGATCTAAGTAGTGTCCATCAACCTTTCTACCGCGTTGATTGAAATAGCAGATACCTATTCGCAACAAATATCACACCGCGCGTGCGTTGCTTGATAGTGGCAGCCAGCGCAGTTTTATCACAAAGAGATTATGCGATTCATTAAATTTACCATTAATACAGTCCACTCATGAAATACGTGGCGTTGGAAACTTGGTGACACAAACTACGCAAATGTGTAACATCGAGATTCAGTCACGGACCGCAGCTTATAAAACTAATTTGCAATGTTTTGTTCTTTTGAATATTACTTCAGCACTGCCATCAGTACCTATACAATGCGCACAAATCAGTATTCCTGATAAGATGCTTTTGGCAGATCCATTCTTTTACAAATCTCATGACATAGATATTTTGATAGGCGCCGACAAGTTTTGGGATTTGTTAAATACTGAAAAAATTAGATTATGTAATGGCCCATTCTTACACGACACAAAACTAGGTTGGATCATTTCAGGCCCCATTTACACTAATGCGAAATATTTTAATTACAGTAACTGTAACTTTACACAATCTTTTGATTCTCAACTTCGTAAGTTTTGGGAATTAGAGGAGTTGCCTAGGGTTCAGGACATCTACAGCAAAGAGGAGCGTGCATGTGAAAACCATTTTGTTCAGACTACGAGGCGCGATGAGAATGGGAGGTTTTGCGTTAGTATTCCTTTTAAAACTTCACCTGACACATTAGGAGAAACTTATTCAATGGCAGAGAATCGATTTTTAGCGTTAGAAAAACGGTTACAACGCAATCCGAGTTATAAAAAATTGTACACCGATTTTATACATGAGTACATAGACTTAGGTCACATGTCTGAGGTGTTTAACTATGGCAAACCTCACTATTTTCTGCCACATCATGGCGTGTTCAGGGAGCACAGCACGACCACTAAACTTAGGGTAGTGTTCGATGCAAGCGCAAAATCATCCACAGGCCATTCATTAAATGACCTACAAATGGTTGGCCCACCAATACAAGGCGATTTAGTGGCCATTTTGTTAAGGTTTCGGCAACATAAATATATTGCATGTGCCGATATAGAAAAAATGTACAGACAGTGTTTTATTGATACTAAACAAAGAAATTTACAATTAATTCTTTGGCGGGACGAACCTTCGCAACCGTTACGCATTTATCAATTGAATACTGTCACATACGGTACAGCATCAGCCCCCTTTTTGAGTTGCCGCTGCTTGAAAGAGGTAGCTGCTAATTCGCTGGCATTGACCGCAGTGGACTCTGTTTCCGCTGCGGTGAAGAGGGCCATAAGGCTAAGGTGTTCCCGTACCAGGTTCCCCGCTGCTTGTTGTGTGCAGCGGCTGGTAAGGCCGTGGAGCACATGCTGGGGGCAAAAGATTGCCCTCAGCCGGCGCAAAAGCCGAAGCCGGCGCAGCGAGCCGGCACGACGGCGAGCCTCATGGAGGTAGACGCGGGGGCGTCTGCCTCCTAACATTGAGGCCCGAAGTGCGCGCGGAGTCCCCGCGCGCTTCGGAGAGAGTTGCCCTTCTAAGGGCGACAGTTTGAGTGAGGCTGCGGCCAAAGCGTGGGGGTACGCACGTGAACGACTTAACGGCGCCTTACGTGCTACTCCACTAAGCGCCACCCGAGGGACCCGTCAGGTTTTTAGTGGGTAGGCCCTGCCCTTCTGGCAGGGAGAGCCCCACATAACCCACCGGAACCCCCGGACCGGTGGGTATGCATTTCAATACATTTTCCTGACGCAAAAAAAAAGCCGCATCCACTATACTCTTGTCAGCAATTTTTAGATACTGATGTTCTAGGTAGACTAAATTTTGTAAAACAGAATAACCTATGCGTTAATTGCCTGCGTCAGGGCCACACGGTTGCAGACTGCCGATTCGGGCCTTGTAGATTATGTAACGATAAACACAACTCGCTAGTTCACCGCAATACGCACGATTTAAACGCACACAAATCGCCTGCATCAATGTTATCGCTGCACTCTATTAAGGAACCGCTTACCGAGGCGCCGCAACAGGCCGTCGCCTCCGCCACGCCCGCGACGTCAACGCAATCACATAATTTGAACACATCTGGTTCGATCCAGGTAAACAAGGCACACATAGATGATTTACGATGCGATCTAAGTAGTGTCCATCAACCTGTTTTGCTTTCTACGGCGTTGATTGAAATAGCAGATATTCACAATAAATATCACACCGCGCGTGCATTGCTTGACAGTGGCAGCCAGCGCAGTTTTATTACAAAGAAATTATGCGATTCACTAAATTTACCACTAATACAGTCCACTCATGAAATACGTGGCGTTGGAAACTCGGTGACACAAACTACGCAAATGTGTAACATCGATATACAGTCACGGACCGCAGCTTATAAAACTAATTTGCAATGTTTTGTTCTTTCGAATATTACTTCAGCACTGCCATCAGTACCTATACAAAGCGCACAAATCAGGATTCCTGATAAGATGCTTTTGGCAGACCCATTCTTTTACAAGTCTCATGACATAGATATTCTAATAGGCGCAGACAAGTTTTGGGATTTGTTAAATACTGAAAAAATTAGATTATGTAACGGCCCATTCTTACACGATACAAAACTAGGTTGGATCATTTCAGGCCCCATTTACACTAATGCGAAACATTTTAATTACAGTAACTGTAACTTTACACAGTCTTTTGATTCTCAGCTTCGTAAGTTTTGGGAATTAGAGGAGTTGCCTAGGGTTCAGGACATCTACAGCAAAGAGGAGCGTGCATGTGAAAACCATTTTGTTCAGACTACGAGGCGCGATGAGAATGGGAGGTTTTGCGTTAGTATTCCTTTTAAAACTTCACCTGACACATTAGGAGAAACTTATTCAATGGCAGAGAATCGATTTTTAAAAAAAAAAAAAAAAAAAGGTAGCTGCTAATTGCACGGACAGTGACGTCATTAGAGTCATTACGGAGGACATGTACGTGGACGATATGATTACAGGTCACGACGATTTATCTAAATTGTTGTCAATCTGCCAACAAACCGCAAAAGAGTTACAGGAGGCAGCATGTTTTCCTTTGCGCAAATGGTGTTTTAACTTTAAAAATAATGAATCAGTAGCACCAAATATACAGTGTGAGTCACGTTAAAGTGTACATATGAAAATAGATGAAACTAGACCTATTTTTATCGACAAAAAAGAGGTCAAAAAAATTTTTGAGATTTTTTTTAATTTTTTATAGAATTTTTTTTCTTCCAATTACTTATTGTAAAGAAAACATAATAGCTTTTAAACTAAGCGGTATATCTTGATAAAATAAAAACAGTAATAATGCTAAATAACAGGCAATACTAAAAAATACATAAAATACACAAAAAAGGCCAACAAATAATAAAAAAAATTATACTTTTTGAAAAAAATCCGCTTAAAAATTCGTGTTTTTTTTGTTTATTTGATAAATTTCTCCAAAAAATGCCCCTATAACCGGTAGTTTTTATTACTTTGTATTATTCTCTATCGTATTACCTTCGTAAAACGAAAAATCGCATGTCTCTATCCCTATCACAACGTTTGCAATGATCGTTTGAAGGCTAGGCTAGTTCCAAAACGTTAGGCTTAGGTTTTTGTAATCAGAATGACGAGTTTCACTACTCAACGCAATTTAAAAGTGAACACAGTAAAATCACTAAGCGCAGTATTATGTCAAACATTTCACAGATATTTGACCCACTGGGCCTACTGAGTCCTTTTATAGTGACAATTAAAGTTTTGTTGCAAAAATTGTGGCTACTGAAATTAGGATGGGACGACGAAGTTCCAAGTGACGTCGCCCTAGTCGTCCAAGTGATGGAACCGGTTTGCTAACGCGTTGCCTATTTTTGCATACCATACACATACCGCGTCATGTCATCGGTAGTGATCCCGAGCGCATTGAATTGCATGTTTTCACCGACGCCTCAGAAACAGCGTACGGCGCCTGTGTATGCTGCCGCACAATTTATAAACGCAGTAAGTACCACTTACTGCATTTATGATTGTTTTATATATTCGGAATCCTGACATCGCGATCTATAAGAATCAAAGACCCGTTTTTTTCTATCTTAGAACGGAAGATACATGTTATCATAAACGCAGTAAGGAGCAGATTTTAGGTTTATTCACATAATATGTTAGCAGTAAGAGCACTTAATAACTTAATATTACGTGAATACTCATGCTTACTTAATTTGCTACACAGCATTAGTGCAGTATGTGCCAATTACATCATTCTTATTATGTTTCGACAATTGTTAATTTCACCTTGCACATAGTATATGTGCAGTAATTTCACTTAATCACTTAATGACATGTTTCCATAGGAAAAGCAGATAACTTGTATTTAATATTAATGCAGTAATTACAATTATACTGCGTACATATTAAGGTTTGTCAGAGTGCTGCCTAGGTGTAACATGTAATGAACGCAGTAACTGACTATTACAGCATTTATGTTATGTGCGCATGTTTGTTTATACCCAAATACGAAAACATTAAGATGTCATAAGATCATTTACTGCATACATGTTACGGAAAATACGAATGGAAATCAATCTGCGCCAAATTTTTTGACGCAGCGAAGTATTTTACTGCATTCATAATACCCGGCAAGGGGCGAGGGAGGGGTGGGCGCCGCCAGGATTTCGACGCGCAGGCAACATTCCCAGTCAGTTCTCCCTCTAGGAGGAGGTACGCCGCACGTCGCGCGTGTGTCGGGAGTGCGCCGAACGCGGGTTTACGTATTTAGTGGCGCGAAATTGTATGTAAGTACTTTCATATTTGATTATGTTATTATTGATTATTTTAATGTGTTTGGACATGTACTATATTGGGTTAGCCTGTGAAAATGGTAAATGTGTGTGTGTGTAAATAAATAAATAAATATTATAATCAAAACTCAAAAACATACGTGTATTCATTCTGTAAATGTTTTTTTTCTTCTAGGTTCTTCCAAAATGGCTCATAGAAGACATAAAATTATGTCTGTCTTAAAAGCAAATGAAAAAAAGACTGAAAAGGTGACACACGAGCCTGATATATGGCGTAGATATCTTGATAATAAAGATTTCCCATCTATTTTTGATTATCGCAATGAATACAACAACTCATTTAGATTCATTCAGTCATTTGATACAGATATTCTGAAAGACAATTTATGTACAATTGAAAAACCGAATGAAAAATCTGATAATTGTAACTTGCAATGCCATGAATTGATGCCACCATCTGTTACTAGTCAAGACAGTAATAAATCAGGGTTAGAAGATCTCGATCCTTTTGCGAACTCCGATGACGATCAAATTGATAAAGACTACCTTCCTGTACAAGATGAGATTTCCAGCTGCAGTTCTTCTGATTCAGCTGACAGTGCAAATATCGACGTTGTAGCGCAATCGCGGGACTTTGAACATGAAACACCAAATTTTAAAAACAAGAACCAGATTAACGGCAGACAATCCGATTCACAGCATTGTGAATTTATAGAATGTACATCGGATGTCTTCAGTACCTGCGCTAAGTGCCTCTGTTTTTTATGTTGGGAGCACTTTGATGACACAACCTCATATAATAACTGTCAAAGCCATATGCCGTTTTATACAGATCAGACGATAAGTAAAAAAAGTAAGAAGAAAATAAACAAACATCATAATGTAACAGCTGCAGTTGATACTACCGAAAAATTTGAAGAATCAAATCAACAGCAGAGCATTCAGCATTGTGAATATGTTGAGTGTAATGATAAAATCACAACCTCTTGTTTAAAGTGCTTGTGTTTTTTATGTGCCGATCATTTTCAAATGTTTATTTTGAATGACGACTGTAATAACCATAAGCCATACTCATCTCACAAAAACGGAACAGAACTATACATAACAAAAAGAGGTAAAATCAGCAAGAGAAAAGTATTCGCAGAAACTTTACAAGAAAGGGAAGAGAAGATAAAACATCTAAAACTAGAAAATGTGCCTTAAAAGACCCATGTGATAATAAATGTACAAAAAAGTGTGCGAATAATATTAGCCAGGCAAGAAGACAACAGATACACGATGAATACAACAATTTTGATTGGGAATCGCAAGGAATTTTTATCAAAGGATTGGTTACTGTAAAACAAGTACAAAGACGAAAAGAGACACAAATTTTGAATCCCAAAAGAAAAGCAACATTTGCCTATCACTTTTTTTCGGAGGACTCAGCAAAAATATCAGTTTGCAAAAAATTTTTCCTCACTACATTGGGCTTTAAACCAAGCAACGATCGAAGGGTTTTGTCAGGTAAGAAAAACAGTAATCTTATTTCATAAATGTTTTATATTATCCTATACTACTTTTTATTTCTTGATACCTATTAATACATTTTACAGTAGAGTACAATAAACATTTCATTTGAATTCATTTTAGCTTAATTTAATTAGTTATCAGTAATAAAACCTTAATTTCATTTCAGTACTAAAGAAGTCAGTTAGTGATCAGAAAAATAAGAAGGGATCTTATACAAGAACAAAAAATGTTGACAAGAATATTATAAAAGAACATTACTAAAATACAAACCAACCATATCTCATTATAGACGGGAACATGCTCCTAATCGTCTATACTTGCCCAGTGATATTACTATAAAATCTATGCACGAGAACTTTTGTTCTGAATATCCCGATTTGAAAGTTTCCATTGAAGTATACAGAAAGGTGGTTCGCAAAGATTTAAACATCTCCTTTGCAAACTTAGGCAACGAAGAATGTGAAACTTGCTGCTATTTTCAGCAACACGACAAGAACCACGTAAACAATTTTGATGACACCTGTCAAATTTGTGTTGGCTATATGGAACACAAATATAAATATACAACTTCACGACAAGAATATCAACGAGATGCGCAGAGAGCTATTACAACAAATGATGATACAATTTATTTTTCAGCTGATCTTCAAAAAGTAATTATGCTACCAAGGATGGACCAATTTAAAGCTGCAATTTTCTGCCCAAGAATCATAGCTTTCAATGAAAGTTTTGTGCCACTGGGCTCAGGCTCCAAATACTTACCTGTTGCTGTAATATGGTCTGAAGCAGTATCAGGTAGGCGGCAGGAAGATATTATTTCCGCTTATCGTGCTTTCTTCTTGTATCATAGAGATATAGCCAACATAGTCATATGGGCAGACAATTGTGCGGCGCAAAACAAAAATTGGGCATTATTAACGTTCCTGGTGTACTTAATCAATAGCGATGAGATTGCTACTCAAACGATAACAATTAAGTATTTTGAGCCTGGGCACACATTTATGTCCGCTGACAGTTTCCACCATCAAGTGGAACTGTCATTGCAAAGAAAAAATAAAGTGTATGATTTCAATGACTTTTATTATGCTGTACAGAAATGTAATTATAGCAAAACCATTGTGAAAGAGATGCACGTAACAGATTTTTATAATTTTCAAGATGAATCCTCGCAAGCCAAGCTAAAAAAGTTAGAACCCAGATTGTATTTAAAAGACATAATGGCTATTGAAGTGCGAAGGGGAAATTTTACATTATTAATAAAAAGAAAGCATAATGATGAACATCAACATTTAGATTTTTTGAAAGTAAAAAACGTAACAAAAAAAATTATTCCAGAGCCAACACAAAAATCTGGAATCAAAGGAATATCTGAAGCCACAAAGAATGCAATTATTCAAAAATTAGTTCCTTTAATGCCTGAAAATAGAAGGCGGTTCTGGTGTAATTTGCCTGTATCAGAATCTAAACAGTTATTTTAATTACTAAAGCTGTGATTAAGATCTCAATTATGTTAGTGACATTGTTTAAATATCAATGATTGTGATATAATTATTAAGTGTTAAAATTTGTCTATGACATTTATAATGTTGATTTTATACAAGCGGAGTTGTGTTTTTTTTACTTGTAATTTGCCTGTGTCAGAATCTGCTGACTTAGATTTGTAACACTTTTCTATCCACTCAAAGAGTTAGAATTGTATTAACTAGACTGAAATTTAATGAGATTTAATATAATACAGTTATCCCGAGAGTTACCACAGTTAAACTTGTGTTACTTCAAAAAAGCAAAAGAGCCTTGCGACAAACGATAAACGCCCCGTGTAATTTTTGCGAGGCCGAAGGCCGAGCTCCGAATGCGAGGCCGCAGGCCGAGCGCCGCGTAGGGCGAAGCCCGGAGCGGCCAGCATCGCAGATCTAGCTTTTGTAGCCCGCGTAGCGGGCGACCAAAGCTAGTTTTAATTACTAAAGCTGTGATTAAGATCTCAATTATGTTAGTGACATTGTTTAAATATCAATGATTGTGATATGATTATTAAGTGTTAAAATTTGTCTATAACATTTATAATGTTGATGTTATACAAGCGGAGTTGTGTTTTTTTTTACTTGTAATTTGCCTGTGTCAGAATTTGCTGACTTAGATTTGTAACACTTTTCTATCCACTCAAAGAGTTAGAATTGTATTAACTAGACTGAAATTGAATTAGATTTAATATAATACAGTTATTTTAATTACTAAAGCTGTGATTAAGATCTCAATTATGTTAGTGACATGTTTAAATATGATTGTGATATGATTATTAAGTGGTAAAATTTGTCTATGACATTTATAATGTTGATTTTATACAAGCGGAGTTGTATTTTTTTTTACTTATAAAGTCTTTAATTTATTAGTTATATTAAGCCCTAGAAGGAGTACCAAGAATTGTATCAAGATTGAAATTATATAGATAAAAGATAATTCCAGTAATCTGGGGGCACGGTAGTGCCCCCACCAAGTCGAGCAAAAAAGCGGCACGGCCGTACCATCCTTTTCTCGAAGCAATTCAGGCCATTTTCGACCGCCTGTAACTTCGTTGTGGATAAAACTAGAAGGCTGAATTTTCATTAGCTACGCAGGCATTGTAAAGACACGGTATATTTAAAATTTCATTCAATTTGAACCAGTAGTTTAAGAATTATAACGGGTCAAAGTTACTTAATTTTGTCACTCACTGACTGACTCACTGACTCACTGACTCACTCACTGACTCACCGATCATCAAAACTCTAAGGCACTTCTAGCAGACCTAGAAGCTTCAAATTTGGAATATAAGTAGTGTTTGGTGTATGAATCAAGGAAAAACTAAAATATTTGGGGGCACGGTAGTGCAACCGCCAAGTCGAGTAAAATTTTTCAATTTCGGTCCAGTTTTCTAGATACATAAGTGCTGTCTACAAAATACAGAAAGAAATAAGATCCCATCAAAAACAATACTTGTCAAAAAAACCAAGTCTCGCAACTCAGTTGTTCTACGGTAAAAAGTTGTGAGATCCATGTAATACCAAGTCCAGGCCAGGAAATCTTTAACGTTTTACATAAATATATTGACTTGGCCATCGCATGAAAACACGTGTAAATTAAATTATTTAGTGCGATGGCCAAGTCAATAATTTATGTAAAACGTTAAAGATTTCCTGGCCTGGACTTGGTATTACATGGATCTCACAACTTTTTACCGTAGAACAACTGAGTTGCGAGACTTGGTTTTTTTGACAAGTATTGTTTTTGATGGGTTTTTTAATTACTCGTAGAAATAATTTATCAAAGCTGTGATTAGTTAAGAAAAACTATGTAAGAAAAAGATATTCATGTTGATTTAATGCAAGCGGAGTTGTGTTTTTTGTTTTGTGACTTGTAAAGTCTTTATGTTATTACATTGGTATATTTATAATGATCCAATGGGTGCCATATCTTAATTCTTAATTGAATAATAAAGCGATCTCGGCAATTATTTTGTAATTCTTGTTTCATTTACCTCTTGGTCATTTGGGACAGTTTAACATGAAAGCTTTGTTAGCTTAAGATAAACGCAGTATAATTGTATTATTACTGCACACTAAAAGTTTTGATAAGTTATTTTGATTCATGCCCCCACTCATAAATGCAGTAAGTTGTAAAGATACGGCGTATGTATTATGTTGTAAGAACTAAAATTTACATCAATTATTTTACATATGTACCTTAGGTAACGAAAACTACTCATAAACGCAGTGTAAGGAACAATCATACTGCATTCATGAGTAGTAAGTATCGAGCGAAAACTTAGTTAAGCCACAACATAAACAGTTTTTTAATTATTTTAAATACAAAATATAAAATAAAATACAAAAAACTCACATCAAAATAAAGTTTGAGTTTAGCTCTATAAGCCCATATTTTTTTTTTACAAATATTTGCGTATCTTATTGTAGACACCTCAAAATAAAATTTAAACTTTGACTGCGTTTTTCTCGAAACTGTCCAAGTGTTACTTACTGCGTTTATAAATTGTGCGGCAGTATACGTGCGCACAATTTGCAAGGATTCAAATATTTTAGTAAGATTGCTATGTTCAAAAGGAAAGGTGGCCCCTCTCAAACCTGTAAGCATGCCTAGACTTGAGTTGTGCGGTGATTTATTAGGCGCACGATTATACGAAAAAGTTAGGGAATCACTTCGTTGCAATTTTGATGGTGTCTATTTTTGGTGCGACTCAACAATAGTGCTGGGCTGGTTACGCATGACACCCAGTCTACTCAAAACATTTGTGCAGAATAGGGTATCTGAAATTCATGAGATCACCAAGGAAGTTCCCTGGTGTCACATCAGCGGTAAACATAACCCAGCTGATCTCGTGTCACGACGAGGTGTCAAGTTGGAAGATTTGCCTTCGGCAGGTTTGTGGTGGGACGGTCCCTCTTTGCTTCATGACAATACTTTTGATAGTACAAAACCTATATCCACTGATTATTCTGAAATTGCACAGAAGGACTTACCTGAAACAAAAATCAAGCAGGTACTTGCTTTAACGTCTCAAGCGCAGTCTCCATTAGGGCTTGAATACCGGAATTCCGAAATTTCGTAACTCCGGAATTTCGGATAGATTTTTTTCGATATTTCAATTCCGGAACTGAAGCCAATATCGTATTCCGATATTGAAATTTTTCATAAATTATTTTAAGTTTTCAAAACGTTTAAGTATCAAAATAGGTCCTTAGATAAGGAAGTCCTTGAGATAATGTATTCGCAACTTTAGTACTAATAATAATATTAAAGAGGCAATAGAGCGGAACCAAAGCTCCAAAATTTCACTAGAGACAACTCTAATGGGCGAAGCCAGCTGAAGGCAGCGAATGATAGTGTAAATTCAACAAAAGCTGAGGGTTCTGGGTGGGATCGAAAAAAAAATATGGACAGCTATATTATACCTCGGTCACCAAACCTGTTAATAGCTCAGCCACAGGATAGTTCCAAGAGCTAAGCTAACTCGACACTATACCGAAGATATCCCGACCCGGACATCAGCCCTTACGAGATTAGGATGGCTCTCAAACAGCTAAAGAACAACAAGGTGATGACGGAANTAGGTAAGAAAACAGGTGCTAACTCAATGATGGATTCCGGATATTGATACTAAACAAATAATAGTTAGAATCAGTGACTAGTTTTGCAGGTCATCATTTTAGGACAATCAATGCTGAACATAGGCGTCTCCAATGATTTATTATTGGCTAGTTGGTAGCGCCTGCATCCAGCGCCTTTGGAAGGTAATCTGTCCACCTTTTTGGTGGATATTTTTAGGTGTTTTAGACCTACTGCGAGGAAAGAAAAAACTATTTTTTTATGTTGTAAGAGGCAACTATCCTACTATCACCACATTTATTACAAATAAATATATTCTACTAGCTGACCCGGCGAACTTTGTTCCGCCTTAATGGCACTAAATTAGCAGACTTTTTTTTTATTTCGAACGGGATAAAAAGTATCCTATGTCCTTCTCCTGGCTCTAAACTACCTCCCTGACAATTTTCAGCTAAATCGGTTCAGCCGTTCTTGAGTTATAAGTGGAGTAACTAACACGACTTTCTTTTATATATATAGATTCTATTCTATTTTATTCTATTCTATTCTATCCTACTAATATTATTAAGGCGAAAGTTAGGATGTCATGATGTCTGGATGTTTGTTACTCTTTCACGCAAACTATTGAACAGATTTTGTTGAAACTTTACAGTATTATTGTTTATAACACAGATTAAAATATAGGCTATAATTTATAACGATATGTGTGAAATAAATTTCAATAAATAAATAAGATGTGTTTAAAAAGTGCCATCTATAGTTATTGGTTAAAATCTTCAGCGCTGGACAAACTACTGTTTTTGATGTTCGTAAATATTAATTATAATATGGGGGTAAAACGAGGTCCACGCGTCGCGGGCGGCCGCTAGTAGGATAAATATGCAAACGTCAGGCCTTCCCAACCTATCTGGCCAGCGTAGGGAATGTAGGCTAAATCCTGAATTTTCCACTAGTAAAAGACAATGCTGGAAATTGGCGTCTTTTTTTTCGCGAGGCCATCGAACAAACCTTGTTTTTTGATTACAAAATCTATATATATAAAAGAAAGTCGTGTTAGTTACACCACTTATAACTCAAGAACGGCTGAACCGATTTAGCTGAAAATTGTCAGGGAGGTAGTTTAGAGCCAGGATAAGGACATAGGATACTTTTTATCCCGTTCGAAATTTAAAAAAAAGTCTGCTTATTTATTGCCATTAAAGCGGAACAAAGTTCGCCGGGTCAGCTAGTAGTGTAATAAACCAAACTTACCTACTATGACATGTATACCTCTAAACTCATTCTTGAACTAAGTTACGAGCATTAGAAGTTTGGTCGATGGCCGCGCGAAAAAAAGACGCCACCTTCCATACAAAATCTGGCATTGCCATTTGAGAACGCCGTGTTTCTGCAGTGGATACTAAATAACCTGAAAATAATGACGTATGTTTTCCAAATCATTAATAAGTGATTTCTCACCGCCTGTGCTGTCTCTGTAACGCAGCTTGCCGCAGCTTGCTGCCCTTATCGCGGGATGCTGCGACCAGCTGCTCCCAAGCTGTCTGAAGCGCCTGCAGTTGTTCTGATACTTCCGCCGCGCGAGCCGGGTCTGATGTCTGGAGGGACTGACCGATCTAAGGGACAACACAAAATAAAGATAATACATACACATGATAATAAAGAGTTTGGCAAATGACCCATAAGGGACGAAAAAATTATTAAGTTTTAGCAACTTGACAGTTTAAGGGAATGAGGACATTCATAAAATAAACATGGAAAACCATCAAAAATTAACTTAATGACAAGATTTTAGGGATCCCATTCATTTTGCGTGAAAACATGCAAAAAATCTGACGATGACCGCCGTAAAAATTGCGGACTTCTTAATTATGGACTCATTAATATGTATTTTTTTATCATCATTTTATCAAAGTTTTAGTAAAAACAATAGATTTAACGATTGGCCGATTAAAAGAACAAAATAATATTTATTTATTTATTTATTTATTTATTTATTATTCATTATTGAGCAATTACATATTTGATCCAAATAGCGTCCTAAATCCTTTTTAGGTTTGTCTAGACACTATTGTTCTCTATACAAATAAAAACAAACGTTTTAGTATAAGCATTCACAACAATAAAACGACTATATGACAGTTTTAGCAACTGGCTCAAAAAAAGACATCAGTTTCAATTTTAGTTTTATAGTCTTAAAGTATAATGCCCGTTTTTTATTTTATTTTTCTTTATTCAGAAAACCACAGCTCTTTATAATAATAATACACAATTTATAATAATTTTCACCCCTAATGTTTAAGCCACCCATCCCCAATGTTTAAGTGACGCCTATGAATACAAAATTCCTGTTATGTGTTACTATAGCGGTCACTTAAAAATTAGGGATTGATGGTGAAAACGGGCCTAAGCCTTTTAAATGTTTGTAACTTTCAAAATACGGGCGAAATCGCTGTAGAAAGTGGTACTGTGATACATATAGTATTAAATAATACTCACGCTCTCAACATTCCTGAGCTGTTTCTCGTTGGCCTGCAGTTCCCGTTCGAATGCCTCGTGCTTTTGCAGCTTGCGCTCCAAGTTGGCGAGATCCCTGCGATAACATCACAATATCGTTAATAATGTTCAATTGAGTACAATTCCAATAAATAATTGTTTAGATGACACCATTAAACAATAAACAGTTCTCAGTAAAAATGAATAAGCTACAGACCGAAGGTGTCGAATTAAAAGAGATATTTCCTTAAAAACTTTTTTAAAAGCCTGTCTCAAAGAGATTAAAGGACGTAGCACACTTATCAACCCGGAAAGGGATCGTAACCGTATCAACTCGAAGCGGTCAGTATTCTTTATATGAAACTCTACTGCAACACACACTTTCTGCAACGTAACGTAAACGCCTCGCCTCGCGGTTGATAGCGCGGGATCGTTGATCCCTTTCCGAGTTAATAAGTCTGCTATGATCTTTAAACATAACAAAGACGTAATTTACCTGTAGCTCTGATCTTTCGCCGTTTTAGTTTTGTCCTGGATCCAACTCTGGAGTTCTTCTGCAGCTGCGAGGAACTAAAAATAAAAATTAATCAGTTAATTTCATTATTTTGCAATTAACAACGATTCATGCGCGACTGTTATGAAACGAATTCTAAGTGGAATTAATGCACCCTATTTCGGGTCGTGTTTTGATGCTGGAGTGTATCTAAGATACTATTACGGGACTATTCCCACCTCTCGTTCCCACCACTGCAACTCCTGTGTAGCCAGGATCTACAGTTTGACCGCCATAAAAACCCGACCAATGAAGGTCAAGTTTGTCCCGGGGGAAAGTTAAACAGTCATTGGACCCGCAACGAAATTAATCAGAAGAACATAGGAGGAGTTCGAAATTAAGGTTCGACTTTCCTCCATTGCAAATCGGATGACAGGTGACAAACAAACCTTTAAGAAAAATACGTCTCTAGTCGTATACGGCGGTAGTTTCGCCACTGGCAATTAGCATAGTAATCTTGATTGTTTTTAAATACGAACCTGTTGATGCGCCAAGCTGGCGAGTAGCGCCCGCCTTCTATCCGCCGCGGCGTGTCGCACCGCATCTCGCTTTTGCACGACTGCATCGCGCCGCGCTACGATGCTGGAAGAGAAGCATTGTTTAGAATCAACGTTCATACACTTATTACGCAGTATGTGTGTAAATAAATAATAATTAAGGCGACCATAGTTCAACGGTGTCGGTGATAGAGCTGTTTAGAATAAACTTCCATCAAGAGATGGTAAGAAGACAAACACATTGCATAGTGACATGTGTGTAAATAAATAAGTTAAAGGACAATAGCCCAACGGTGTCAGTGATATACCGACTGCCGATGCGAGGATAGGTAATATTTAATGGCCGGCGGCGTGGTACTTCTAGTTGACAAGAGAAGCGGTGTTGGAAGTGTTAGTGAGATTTCACTGGTCGGCAGCGAATCGTTGGTAAAGTCCGGTCGCCGAGCACATAGAATTTCGTCCAATGACCCCAAGCTACCCATCCATATAATTACACGCGAGTAATAAGGTTGTGGGTAGCTTGGGGTCATTGGACGAAATTCTATCTGCTCGGCGACCGGACTTTAATACTCGCTGTATAGTGGAGTGCCTAGTCTTAGTACACTCACTGACAAGCGAGGAAGTATTAGTGATTATTCGCTGGTTGGCGGCGTAGTGTTAAAAGTGTTGGTAAGTAATCACTGGTCAGTAGAGTAGTGTTGGTAGTTTGCTGAGTAATAAATTAGTGCCGGTGAGAACTCCTTCGGTATTGCGAGTGTTTTCTCACTGTTGCGAGTATTATTGGGTAGCTCTTAGTGTGATATTGTCAGTTGGGAGTATTGTATACTCACTGGTCAGCAGCATAATGTTGTGCACGCTGTAAGTTGGCGGCTCTTTGCTTGAGCGCAGCCAGGCGATCGTCCTGCGCCGCTAAACGAGCCTCTAATTCTTCGTGTCTCTTGAGAAGCGCCTCTGCTTCGTCCACAGACGACTGGGAACAAGAAGTAAATATAAATAAATAAATATGGACATTTTACACAGGAACATCAGTCTGGAAGTGAGTAAAAAAACCGTAAAGCCGATCGTATAGCATATTATTGTATTTGCTTGCCATTGACCTTCATACACTTGCCTGATATAGGTCTAGCGCTATCTGTCGGGCGCTTTGATAGATGTCGCCACGGTTTACATCGTAGTTGTGTACGTACCGTACAACGACATCGTAAAGATAGCAGGGAAGCGCTGGACGCAGGCCGCTACCAATCGATCAACGTGGAAAGCATTGGGGGAGGCCTATGTTCAGCAGTGGACGTCCTATAGCTGAGATGATGATGATGATGATGTGTACGTACCCCAGTATGACGGTAGTCGAGGCAGGCCAGGTGCGCGCCGCTGGCCGCGTCGATGTGGTCGGCCTCGCGGTTGAAACTTGCTAGTTGCACCAGCTGCTTTAGACGCGCGTCTTTCTCCGCCCAGTCTGTGGAAAGATACATAAATATATACATAGTCTAATTATGCCCATTGAGGTAAAGAAGACTACTTATACAGGGTGGCCAGAGAGTTGACCTTCAAAGCTAAAATTTAGATTCCTTACATCAAGGTGTATCGAAATCACCTCCATGTATATATATACAGTCGTGGTCAACTAATTAGGGACAGATAGAATACTAAGCAATACTAAGTGTTCATATCCTATTATTGTGAGCTTCATTCAATATTACTGGCTGTTACTTTGTAAACATATTGACTATCAAGTACTCTATTTAACAGAATACAATAACAACAAAAAAACTTACTAACTTAATAAAAAATCTTAATCAAATCACATGAATCGGTAATTATGGTACGGACGGTCTGGCCACCTAATTAGGGACGCTTAAGTTTTTCCTTCTAAATTAAAAAAAAAATAAAAAGTAATAACTTTTATTCTGTTCATTTGTAATTTCGGCGTCAATTTAAAGCGATATTCTTATCTTGCGAGTTAAAAACTCATCAAATTATTAATGGTAATGGGCTGAAAGAAAAGCAACAATGCGCTAAGTTATAATCAATCTTCATCAGTGTGGATGGCCATACCGGTAAATTTCAGATCATCTGAAATGTTCCAAAAACATGAATCTACGATGCAGTGGCTTATTTCAAAATCATGAAACCACAGAAAGTATGCCTAGAAGGAAGAGACCAATAAAAACAACCCCACAAGATGATCGCAGCATGGTCACTCTCGCAATGAGAGACCCCTTTAAGGGTTTCGTTCTGATCAAGAGCGAGATTTTGTGACCAGAACCGACTGCTGGAGTATCTGCGAGGACCGTCAGAAGGTGACTGGTGGAGGCAAAGCTTGTAGGAAGAATTCCTCGAAAAGTTCCACTACTGAAGATGGAACACAAAGAAGCAAGATTGGCGTTTGCAAGAAAGTATGGACATTAGGCTTTTGCTCTGTGTGCTGTTTTCTGATGAGATCAAGATAAATCTTATTTCATCCGATTACAGACAATACGCGCGACGACCTGTAAAGTCTGAAATGATACCAAAGTAAACGAAGAAGCAGGTGAAACATACAGGCGGCAATATAAAAATCTGGGGCTGTTTTTCTGGACATAGAGTGTAACCTATAAAAAGAACTGAAGTTAAACTTGAGCAATTCCAATACAAATAAATATTGGAGAAAACGATGCTATCGTATGCTGAAGAAGTCTTACCAGTCTCATGAACATTTCAACACGATAACGACCCAAACCATACCGCGTACTCTGTTTAATAATTCCTAGCGCAACAGTCAGTGACGGTACTAGATTGGCCCGAAAACAACTCAGACTTAAGCCCTATAGAGCTTATGGTATGAAACGAAGGAAAAAGTTGCAGCTCAACGTACTGGCACTAAAAATCAGCTTTTCGTGGCATTTAATGGTGTTTGGAATAATATTTCTTTAGAAATTTATTTACATTTACAGTGAAAGTGTTACGTGTCCCTAATTAGTTGTCCATCCCTAGGTCAATAAATGTGTAGGTGGCAATGATTTATTTATTTTAAAAATATTGATCGCAACTAGCTAGTTTCTTTTCTGGCCTTTAAATATTTAGAATACTAGCCAAATTACTTGTTATTAATAGGCACAAGCTACAAAGCCTCGTGAAGATTTTTTTTTTCGGGCTGGAGAGACGGTCTTGTGTTTTAGTCATATAACGTCCCTAATTAGTTGACCACGACTGTATGTCATATGACTTTGCTTAGTTTAGGAGATAGAGTTAATTTTGTGGTTTATCCTAAACTATCACCTATGTATGGTTGGTTTTTAATTTTTTTCTCACTTTGGCGAGCACTTGTTGTTTGTTTTTACTCACTTACGCTAGAGAAGCTTCCAGAGTGAGAAAAAAACTAAAAACCAACCATGGGTGATAGTTATGGATAAATCACAAAATTAACTCTATCTCCTAAACTGAGCAAAATCGTAGAACAAAAAGAAAAGGTAATTTATATACACCTTGATGTAATGAATCTAAATTTTAACTTTGAACGGATATCCTTAGGGGATGTCTAAACATCCCCTAAGGCTAAAATAAAAGTCTACAAATCCCCTTGCCGACATTTAAAGTTTAATCAATACAATTTTCAAACAATACATATACTCACGTTTCTCGACGGCCTTCTGTTCGTCGTGCAGATGGTTGATCTTGTCGGCGACGTCGGTCAGCGACGGGTTGTTGCCGACCAGCTGCTTGCCCAGCCCGATCACCTCTTTGAACCTGGGGACAAATGCAACGTACGGATTGAAGCGTCGATTTCAGACACAGTAAACAGAATCTCACTAAATATTTTCATGAAAACTAAGAGCAATATGAATACAAATTGCTCGCTCGAAAAAACAAGCTTCAAACTCTCATCATAACGTATAGTATTCCGTGTATAGTTCTTGCAACTCAGGAAGGCGAGTGAGCTTTACTTGTGTGTGTGTACGTGCACATGCACATAACGATAGTGTAAAGTCTATCAAAGCTTTTGAAAAACGAACAGTAGCGAGTCACCACACATGTAAAGCTCGACGTAAATTGCAACAATTATAAAGTTTTTAAAGATCTTTACAAGCAAACCCCATAAGTATCCAGTATGACTAGGACACATACAATCTTATCGATTTAAGACAAGCCCATGTCCTCTACTGGACCATGGTCTTTCCCTGTACTGCCCGAATTCAGGTGCTACTCGCGACCGTCATTAGGTCGTGGGATCACAAACAACATAGTATTGACCATAATTTGTCGTTCAAAATCGATACAATACTACGATACGATAGTTAAGTTATCATTGTAATTTTATTGAATTGTATTCTGTGGTTGTGCCTTTAAATAAATAAATAAATAAGAAATCATCATGACACGCATCCTAGCTTTGCTGAAAAAGCAACCCACATGCATACTAATAAAGGACAACACAGAAGCTAGCAAAAGTATCATAAAGCGACTCACTCATCCTCGTGCGCCTTGATGTCATCGCCAAGCTCCTGGTGTCTCTTGTGCAGCGCTTCCGCCGTCGCCACGTCCTTAGCCGATGCTTCGGATGACAGCTGCTCGTGCACATTCTGGGGGAAATGTCAATCAATGAATATCCTTGCACATTATAAACAGGGCTATCTATTCTAATTAATATTCTCGCTTTTTTTTGGAGCATATTACGTATAGAAACGACACTGGAGAACGATTCGTTGCGCATGAAAAAATTGAGACTATCCTCCATAATACAAAAAGTTAGACTCTGTTTGAACCCTCTGGTTTAAATTGACACTTAGTATGGAAATGTCATTTTAAACCAAAGTTCGTCCCGGTTAACTTTTTTGTAATAAGGCCCACTGGGCACTCAAGCGTTGGACCGGTCACAAAACGCGCTCCAATGTCCACGAATGTAAGAAAAGGGAAATACTGGAGAAATGGCGACGGATTATGAAGTTTGGCACCAGACCAAATGGTCGTTACACTCTTGACTCATATCTTGACCACCACGCCCACTCTGTCAATAGAGTAGCAACGAAGAGAAGCTATATTTTCAGCGCCAAACGAAACTGCCCTAAAATTGTGGCTTATGGTGCGAGTGATAGAAGATTAAAAGTGAGTGTGTAAAAGCGCTTTTTAAAAGCCTACTTACAAAAATAAATTAGTTTTAAGAGTTTGTTTTATGTTTGTATCATGAAATTATTATCAACTTACAAATATCAAATGAAAGCTGTGGAAATGAAAGATCATTACCTGCAGCCAATCCTGCAGCATCTGGCTGCTCCTGCCAAAGATCTGGTGTCCCACGGCGCTTTCCAGCCGGGAGCGTCGCTCGGCGGCCTGCGCCTGGCACCGCTCCCATACCGCCTTGATCTCTTGCTGGCGCGCTTCCACGTTCGCCCGCTCGTTGGGGTATTGGCTCTTGACGCTGTGGGAATAGAGTTGATATTAGCATGACGGTGATGAGGTGAAGAAGAATAGTTTTGAGTTATAATTTGATTTTTGGCGACATCTATCGACACGCCACTACAGTCATCAACCAACAGATGGCGCTGACAGCTACCTTACTATGGCACACGCCACCGCGCCTATAAACCTGCATCGCAGTGACAGAGTTCTCTGCCAACTAAGTATATATAGAAAAACCGAGATGGTAATAACTGGACCTTTGTCCCCGAGCACAGCACCCGCTCGGAAGGAAGCGATTCCTTCTTCCTTATAGTGGTATCCTCAAATCCCACAAAAAGGATGCGCATACAGCCAAAACATGATTTTTTTGTACAGCGATCGGTTTCGCAGTGCGGGTCTTTTCTGTGGTTATACGTGACCGATGCCGGTTACCGACGTCAAGTTAGAAGGAAATCAAGCCTTAAGGTCTTAAGGTAGGAAGATGCTGTTTTCGCTGGCGCAGCTGCTGTATATTTATTCAGTGGCCAGCAGATTCAATATACTGACAGCTGACAGCAACAAAAGGTTACACTCACTAAGTGGCCAGAAGGTTAACGCGGATGGTGCGTTATTTTCTGTGAGCTACTGACAGCTGCTGTACTCACTCAGTGGCCAACAGGTTGACACTCAGTAATCAGCAGGTGGACGCAGATGGTGCGTTACTTGCTGTAAGCTACTGTCACCTGCTGCATACTCACTCAGTGGCCAACAGTGACGATGGACACCTCTCGAGTGCTTCCAGCTATGTGTGGCTGTCTCCAGAACGGTGCAGGTCTGAATTCAGTACGTTAATGTCACCTGCTGTGTACTCACTCAGTGGCCAGCAGGTTGACAGTAGACACCTTCTCCCTCAGCGGCTCCAACTCCCTCTCCAGCTGTGCGTGGCGTCGCTGCAAGGCCTGCACTGTGCGCAGGTCGGAAGGCGGCGCGTTGCTGGCTGCCAGCTGCTGTTCCTTCTCGGCCATCCAGTCGAGGGCCTCATCGCAGGTGCGGCCGAAGAGTTCCACGCTGGAGATGAAAATAAAGATTATTTAGGAGAATAGTTACAGGTTATTGTGGAGTCTGAAGTAGGCTCTATGTAGTCTATATA
Organism: Ostrinia furnacalis; assembly: GCF_004193835.3. Lineage (NCBI taxonomy): Eukaryota > Metazoa > Arthropoda > Insecta > Lepidoptera > Crambidae > Ostrinia > Ostrinia furnacalis. Next base: position 21,630 of record NW_021130478.1, read on the forward strand.
GCTTCCAGTCCAAATTAATTACGATCTCCAGTGAGACTGTAGGCTATTTATTCATCCGGCTCGAAGGACTATGTTTAACCATGAGGTCGAGGGCCGAAAGTGAAATACCGTTTAGTTTGTAAAAGTAAATTATGTTTCTTCCTGTCACAGAACAAATCCATACACAATAGCAGTCCCCTAAGCTGCTTCCTCCCCCGAAGCGCTATCGAAAGTTGTATCTATTCCTCAAATGTCACCTAATCTACTAAATACTACATCATTCTACAGCCCGCACACCCAACAGAACTCTCGAACTCCTAATAATCCCAGGGTTATCCTCCACACTCAATATTACTCCCTAACTTCTAAAACTCCCAAGCCTAATTCACTCACCTGGAAGCGCCTTCCAAGCTCTTCTCAACGCTCAAAGATTCAAAGATTCAAAGATTCTGGTCGGTTCATTATACCTCCTGGCGGTCGCCTTGCCGGCCTGGCTGTGTTTGGCGACTACCACCTCTTATAACTGTCCCACCTGCTTGGCTTGCTAACCCCTGTTTGCAAGTACTTACGTATGCAACTACTTTGCAGCTCTTTAAGCGACTACGTACACTGGCCATTCTTGTCAATTTCATATATTAGCTAACAGAGTCGCGGAGTCGCGACGACAGCTATAAGAAAACTTTACGGCTCACCTAAATGTCACTTAGCCTACTAAATTCCTACAACATTCTACAGCCCCCACACCTATCACGAATCCCGAACTCCTAAAACTCCCAGGGTTTTTACTTAAAGCGTTCCACACTCAATATTACTCCCAAACTTATCTCACTCACCTGGAAGCGCCTTCCAAGCTCTTCTCCTTCTGCTGCTTGAGCCGCAGCAGCCGGTCCCACTGCTGCTTCAGCTGCTGCCTCCTGGCGGTCGCCTTGCCGGCCTGGCTGTGCTTGGCGGCCACCAGCTGTTCTGCTGCTGCGTCGATGTGTTCGAGGCGCTTGGAGGCCGCTGACAGGTCCGTGACGAATTTCTGGGTGAAGAAAAGTTAAGATTGTAAAAGGACATAGGATAGTTTTTACCCCGGTTTTTAAAACAGGGACGCGCGCGATAAAGGTTTTCTGTGACAGACAATTCCACGCGGGCGAAGCCGCGGGCGGAAAGCTAGTACTTGTCTAGCATAAGGTCGTGGATACTAATATTGTGTATTTAAGTTAAAATTTTGACTATGTGTCAAATTAACTCTTACACCTGGTACTTTAGTTTTTAAAGACACTATTCAGTAGTTTCAGTATCTAAAGAGACACTTCATCTCACCTGGTTTATGGGTCTTCAAAGATTCTGATGATAAATATCTTCATCTAAAGACCCTAGCTCTAAAGAAACTCATCATCCCCACCTAAGTACCAGGTACTTAGGTCTTTAAGAGAAACACGTCACCCCAGCCTACACCTGGTACATACTTGGGTTTCGAAGACAGATGTCACATGGGCGTTGACATTTCGGCGCCCCAGTGTAGCTCCGTGGTTTCACATAGGTCGGTGTTTAAAAAGGTTGAAAAACAATGCCCTAGATCCTGGTAATCCCCTCACCTCGTACTTTCTCTTGGCCGTGTCCACGCTGTCTCCCGCGTCGTCAGTCCGCAGCATCCGCTCGCGTTCCTTCATCCACTTGTCGAAGTCGTCGCACTCGCGTCTCTAACACACACTAGGGTTTCTAAAAAGACACGTCATCCCGGCACTTGGTACTTGGGTCTCTAAAGAGACACGTCATCGCCTCAGCTCGTACTTGAGTTTCTAAAGAGACACGTCATCGCCTCAGTTCGTACTTGAGTCTCTAAAGAGACACGGCATCACTTTAGCTCGTACGTCTCTGAAGAGACACATAACCCCCATCCACACCTGGTACTTAAGTCTTAAGTCTAAAAAGAGACAATATATCCCCTCATCTGCCACATGGGTATCTTTAGAGACGCCATCCTCTCACCTGGTCTCTAAAAAGATACAATTCTTCTCCTCATCTCGTACGAGGCTCTGTAGACCTGGTAATCCTCTCACCTCGTACTTCCTCTTAGCCGTGTCCACGCTGTCTCCCGCGTCATCAGTCCGCAGCATCCGCTCGCGTTCCTTCATCCACTTGTCGAAGTCGTCGCACTCCGCGAAGAAGCCGTACAGCTGGATTGCGTCTTCTAGTTGGGCCCGGCGAGCCTCCGAGAGTTGGAGGAGCTCCTCTGTAACAAACAAGGAGTTTATAGATCGTTTCATCCACGAAGACGCGCCCCACCATTCTTCCACTAATGTTTGAGTGTTATCGGTACACGCTAAACAATATTGACGCTTGGATTGCTCGGATCAAACTCCTTGCAACCCACGCTTTACTCAACCAAAAATTGGTGATGAAACTATCTATCTCGAAATTCAATAGTAAATCAATTTAAACAGTGTAAAAAATAAAATTAATTGATTGTAGGCATTCATTACAGGGGACATTTTGATTACAGGGGCAGCAATAACATTTCATAGCAAGCATGTGAATTCGCAGTCCGTCTTCGTACCACCACCCTTTTCCACAGTGTCTCACCTTTACACAACTTGATTGTTCGTAGGCTCTCAAAAACTGAATGAACACAATCTCTCTTGTGTCTACCACCATAGTTTCCACAGTGACTCAGCTTCACAAAGCTTATTGTTTCTCCTAAAGACTAGATCAATCCAGGTTCTTCGACCAGTAGCCGTGGTCTCGAGTTTACGCTCATTGCCCAAGCTTCTCGATCAGCTACAGCTGATCGGTATTGGGGACATCGCTTGTGCAACGGACTTCTCTGCACCTCGACCCTAGTACTAGAACTGTCTAGGATTAACCTTAAGATTCCAATCTCACCGTAATCTTTCTTGATAGCCGCTCGCCTGTCTTCAACGGTGGGCAGACGGGCGGGGGCGGCGCGGGACGCGCGGCGGGCGTGCGGCCGCGGACGACGCACTGGCACTACCTGGATGAAAGAAATAAAAATAGAAATACTTATTTATCTTTGAATAGATATTGAATAACTTTATTTAGCAATCAAATAACACAACATATAGAAAACAAAAATCATTTTTAAAATGTTGCCAAAAAAGTTTCCCACTCCGTATGGACTTTAGAACACTGAACTGTCCCAGATATGACATTTACAGGAGGGCGCTACTATTACGTAGTACTTATTATTATTCTGTATAAGGGCTACCTTTTCTTTTTTTATTATTTTCTATTGACGTTCATAAGTGCCACTTGTGGTCTAAACTGAATAAATAATTTTGATTTTGTGCTACTATCAATATTGGGCTGTTACACATCTGACTTGACGTTTCAGTTGTTGGACTATAATTTTTTTCCTCTTTTTTAAAAAAAAATTAAATGAAAAAGATTATAAGAATATATTAATGAAACTTGTGGGTAGATCCACTGCCAAAGAGTTGGGACGAGAAAGATAAAACAAAAGAAAATTACCTGCTTCACTAGGACCGTCTTCTTCACGCGCTGGACAGTACGGACTTTCTCTGGGCGGCGAACTTGCACCTGGGAAGAAATCGTTTGTTGTAGGATCTGTGACAGCATTAGGCATAAGTACCTACATAAGTATGAATTATTAAAAGCTGGATAGTTGAATCCAGCAACAATTACAAGACAAATTAAAAAAAGTTCTTCATAGCTTTGAAATTAAATGCATTAAATTTAACAAGCAGTTAGGTAATTTGCGTTTCTATAAAAGTATGAATGTGTACATTTTATACACACAAATAATATATATTAACTTTATGATACACACACAAGAATCTAGCTACGTCACTTTTTCGACAGCAATTTTATTTTGTTTATTGAACAATGTTTCAATGTGCAGAAAATGACTTAATTTAGGTGACTTTTTATTTTTACGCAACAATGAGTCTCCCTCTACTCTATAATTACAAACGTAACATTCTTAACGCTATCACCAATCGCTCTCACTTACCGGCACAACCCTCGGCTCGATCTCTCGCACATAATTAGCGGGGACAAAGCCATCGGTCCTGTCAGCTTTCCGCACCGACCACCAGTCCGGATTGGTCTTGTTGATCAGGAACATCACCTCGCCCTTCTGCATCGAAATGCCTTGTCCGGTGAAAGCGTAGAGGGCCTTGACCTGTAGGAATTGAATAGAACATATTAAATTAGGGATTACTAAAGTTAATTTTACTATGACGCCATGGAGAATTTGTTAAGGGGTTCCGATGGGTACTAGAGGTGGTTTTGAACTCGTTTAAAATCTAGAAGCTATCGTCTGGGCCTGTTTAAAAACTGATTCTACAGTCAAAGGGTACTTACAAGGTTCGAGACTATATTGATGACAAGGATGCGTGGTCAGTTCAGTCTGCACATATTTGATGTACTTAAATTTGACTATTCTTACCGTTAGATAAATAATTCCTGGCAATAAGTGGTGACTGAGTTTGTTCCGGCGTTTCTTCTCAGCACTTGCCATATGTTTGTCTCGAAGCGCTGGTAGGGCCCAAAAGATAAGGAGACATGTAAAGTGCCCCATAAGGGCTAACTTTTCTTTTTTATTATTTTCTATAATAATTTTGACGTTCATAAGTGCCACTTGTGGTCTAAACTGAATGAATACTTTTGATTTTGATTTTTGTCAAGCTGTAGATCTTAACTGTACAGGCGTAGCAGTGGTGGAAACTATAGTTGGATGGTGGAAAACCTCGATTTGGACTGACCATGAATCCTTCCAGCAGCGCTTACTCTAATACGCTGTTTACGTAACGTGGATTCGAAGTTATCTGTTACTGTCACCAGCATTTCGCATTGCATGAGAAGGATCAAAACATTCTAAACTTCGGGTAACATTGTAGGGGACCTCACAGAATATTTCGGGTCTACCTGTCTCTGTCACTCATGCCAGCATCCCTCCTCGCGTGAGAGGGATAGAAACATACCTGCGGCACGCTTCGCTCCTCGGTGACGGTGCGGTGTTCCAATCTCTCCACGGGCTCTTCCTCCCAAACTTCGGTGGGTACCAGACGGGATTCTATCTGTCACTGTCACTCACGCCGACATCCTGCTTTGCTGGAGAGGGATAGAAACATACCTGCGGCACGCTTCGCTCCTCGGTGACGGTGCGGTGTTCCAATCTCTCCACGGGCTCTTCCTCCCAAACTTCGGTGGGTACCAGACGGGATTCTATCTGTCACTGTCACTCACGCCGACATCCTGCTTTGCTGGAGAGGGATAGAAACATACCTGCGGCACGCTTCGCTCCTCGGTGACGGTGCGGTGTTCCAATCTTTCCACGGGCTCTTTCCCAAACTTCGGTGGGAACTAGCCGGGATTCCTTTTATATCTGTCATCGTCATGCCGGCATCCCACTTTATGTGAGAGGGATAGAACCATTCAAGAATTTGGACAACAATGTTAAGAGTTTGTCTCTTAGTCACAGAATCAGATGCTTTCGGGTATAAGACAGATATCTGTCCCTGTCACTCATGCCAACCATATGGCTTAGTGCGAGAAAGGATGATCATATTACCTGTGGCACGCTGCGATAGTCTCACAATCATAGATGCTTTCGGATCTTCCTGTCTCCGTCACTCATACCAGCATCCTGCTTTGCATGAAAGGGATAGAAACATACCTGCGGCACGCTGCGCTCCTCGGTAACAGTGCGATGTTCCAGTCTTTCCACGGGCTCCTCCTCCCAAACTTCTGTCGGCACCAGCCGGGATTCCTTGACCCATTCTTCCTCTTCTAAAGCCGCTGCTGACTCGACTTCTGTGGGGAGCTGGGGACAGAATTTAGAGGGTTTTGAATTATGTCATAAGAATATTATGTTAGAGGTGAAAGGAAAATAAGACTGCTAGTACGGAAAGTATATTTTGTTAGAAAAGTTCCTGTGATTTGCCGACAAACCAAAACCTAAACATAATATCGAGCAACTAATTATAAATAACGAAAGGCAAATTTATGCAACGACTAATCTATTTAGACGACCAATCCTTTTCAACTTTAATGTTAAAAGATGGGAATGTTTAAATACGAGTATATTTGGACATGTTATAAGTGACAATTCCGTACAACTTTTCCAGGATTGTTTTTTACTTTATGTGGTGGATTGCAGTGGACTGTATGCGTTTGTGTGTGTTCGAGAGCGCTGACCGGACGATGATGACTGCCGTTGAGAGCTTGCCCTTACTATGTCAGGCGTAGTAGGTGCTACTTGCAGGAATAAAACCACTATTTCACTTGCTGAGACTTCTCGCGTTTATTATTCGCTTCCTTTTCTCAGTTCTTGCTTCTTCAGATCACTTGTTGCTTGGAGCACTTGTTCTCTGAACTGAACAAAACAATACATGCCAGCTGGAGCGGTTCATTCCGTATTTATGGGGAGCGGCTATCTCCGTCCCGCTTTCACACGCTATTGCTATCCCTGTCTTCGGGAAATCCACAGATTTTGCTAATTTTCTCCAACTGGCAGGTAGTTTTACAATGGTTTCTTATTTTATACAGATGCGTAATTAAATTATCTACATTATACAAAAAGTTTCATCTCAAAATTCCCAAAATTGGCGAAGTTATTGACAAAAAACCTAAAACGGCTCTCTTTACGGTATTGCCTCGCGCAACGGACCATCCGTGCAAGACAAGGACAAAACATATTGCTATCTCACGCTCTAGAATGTTCGAAGCGAGAGGTCCGATATTTCCGTCTCGTTTCTTCTCTATTTTTTCCTGAACATTCCAGATTTTCCAGAAAAGTGTGAAAGAGAAGCTATTTTGTGGAAGTGAGAGATCAGATAATGCAAGAAAGAGGCCTACCGAGTGAGTAAGCGAGAGAGCCTGATGGTTTTCGCTACGGTATTGCCTTTTTGGCGAAAATTTCATGTTCATTTTCTTAATTACGAAACAGATTAATTAGTTGATTTGAACCAATTGACATGATGTTGCTAACGTTAATCCTGACTCTTCTTGACGTCGCTAACACTTTAAGTGTATTTTCGGCTCTCTAAGCTGGGCTAGTAACTACTAGCTTCTCCTTTTTTTACTATCTCACCTGTAGCGTGTGTATCCATCTAGCGGTCAATCTCTCAGCATTCGCTTCTAAGGCTGCTAGCTCAGCCGCGTGAGGTCTGAGCTCGTCATGCAGCGCTCTCTACCAGACCAGTAACCACTAATGCTTGCTTCTAGTTCCATTCTATTATCCTACAGTAGCTGCTACACTACATCCTTTATCATATCCTAACTCTCTAACTCTACAGTGCTCCTCTCTCCTATCTTACCTGTAGTGTATGTATCCCTCTAGCAGTCAATCTTTCAGCATTAGCTTCCAATGCTGCTAGCTCAGCCGCGTGAGCTCTGAGCTCGTCATGCAGCGCCCTCTACCGACCTGGTAGGTACACTATTAACTAACAAGCAAGCACTAGCTTGCTTCTACCTTACTACTATCTTACTTCATCATCATCATAATTTCAGCCATAGGACGTTCACTGCTGAACATTGGCCTCCCCCAATGATTTCCATGTTCATCGGTTGGTAGCGGCCTGCATCCAGCGCCTTCCTGCTACCTTTATGATGTCGTCGGTCCTTCTTGTGGGTGGACGCCTCACGCTGCGTTTTCCAGAACCTTGCTGTCCCATCGACCCTCATTTCTACGTACTATGTGCCCTGCCCTATCTCACCTGTAGCGTATGAATCCCTCTAGCAGTCAATCTCTCAGCATTAGCTTCCAAGGCTGCTAGCTCAGCCGCGTGAGCTCTGAGCTCGTCATGCAACGCCCTCTACCAGACCAGTAGCCACTAATGCTTGCTTCTAGTTCCATTCTACTATCATACAGTAGCTGATACACTACATCCTTTTTCCCATCCTAACTCTCTCACTCTACAGTGCTCCTCTCTCCTATCTTACCTGTAGCGTATGTATCCCTCTAGCGGTTAATTTTTCAGCATTAGCTTCCAAGGCTGCTAGCTCAGCGGCGTGAGCTCTGAGCTCGTCATGCAACGCCCTCTACTGACCTAGTAGCTACACTAGTAACTAACAAGCAAGCAGTAGCTTGCTTCTATCTTACTTAAGCTTCAACCTAACCAACGCGTGCAGGTCGCATCAACGATGGCGGTCATAGGTCAATGACAGGACACGCGACCAATGATAGGACGCGCGATCAATGACAGGACGCGCGACCGATGACAGGACAGGCGACCAATGACAGGACGCGCGACCAATGACAGGACGCGCGACCAATGACAGGACGCGTGACCAATGACCGGACGCACGACCAATGACAGGACGCGCGACCAATGACAGGACGACATTGGCTTATTATGCACGTGCAGTGGCGATCTGCACGCGTTGGTTTGGCTGAAGCTTTACTTTTGGCTGCCGCGAGCACAGCTTAGTGCAGCAGCTGCCGCTAGAAGAACTGTTTATAAACGTTTTCTTGGCAAATAAAATACTTTTTACTTTCCTATCTTACCTGTAGCGTTCTTACGACTACCCTACAGATATCTCACCTGTAGCGTGTGTATCCCTCTAGCGGTTAATCTTTCAGCATTCGCTTCTAAGGCTGCTAGCTCAGCGGCGTGAGCTCTGAGCTCGTCATGCAGCGCCCTCTACTGACCTAGTAGCTACACTAGTAACTAACAAGTAAGCACCAGCTTGCTACTAGTTCCCTTCTACTATAGTCTGGTCCGTGAGCACGTAGAATTTTGTCCAATGACCCCTAGCTACCCATCCTTATCGCTCGCGCGTAATTATGTGGCTATCGCGCTCGCACACTCACTGCGGGTGCCAGTCGCACAGTCGGGACAGCAATATAATTACGCGCGAGCGATAAGGATGGGTAGCTTGGGGTCATTGGACAAAATTCTACGTGCTTACAGACCGGGCTTTATGATACTGTAGCATTTTCTTCACTCTCCTATCTTACCTGTAGCGTATGTAACCCTCTAACGGTCAATCTCTCAACATTCGCTTCCAAGGCTGCGAGCTCAGCCGCGTGAGCTCTGAGCTCGTCATGCAACGCCCTCTGTCGAGCCAGTAACCACTAATACTTGCTTCTAGTTCCCTTCTACTATCCTACAGTAGCAGCTACTTCTTTCATCCTATCCTAACTGTAGCGTGTTCTTCTTTCCTAATCTCACCTGTAGAGTATCTATCTGTAGCGTATCTTACCTGTAGTGTATGTATTCCTCTAGCGGTTAATCTTTCAGCATTCGCCTCCAAGGCTGCTAGCTCAGCGGCATGAGCTCTGGGCTCGTCATGCAGCGCCCTCTGGCGAGCTAGTAGCTACACTAGTAACTAACAAGCAAGCACTAGCTTGCTACTAGTTCCCTTCTACTATAGTCTGGTCCGTGAGCACGCGACTGTGCGACGGGCGCCCGCAGTGAGTGTGCGAGCGCGATAGCAACATAATTACGCGCGAGCGATAAGGATGGGTAGCTTGGGGTCATTGGACAAACTTCTACGTGCTCACAGACCAGACTATAGTGGCTAGCAAGCAAGTACTAGCTTGCTACTATCTTTCTCCTATCTCACCTGTAGCGTATGTATCCCTCTAGCGGTTAGTCTCTCAGCGTTCGCTTCCAAGGCTGCTAGCTCAGCGGCGTGAGCTCTGAGCTCGTCATGCAACGCCCTCTGGCGAGCTAACAAGGCAGCGGCTTCGTGAGCGTCGCGGCCGCAGTCTTCGGTCGCAACCAGCGCTCGCTTTTCCTTCATCCAGGATTCGGCTTCGTTGGCATCGCCGTAGAACTGTGAACGAAACATATAGTGTTATTAAATCAAAACACTAGACATAGGCAATGACATATACTATAAAAACATCTTAGGATATAGGAGACTATTTTTGGAGAGCTAACGGGTCATAGGTCCAACTTACTTGTACTCTTAACACATCACGAAATAAGATTAGATAAAAAAAACACTTGAAACAAAATCTTACATCAACTGCCGAAACACAACAAATCTGTTACACTGTTGTAAGATGGTGGTACGTAGCTAGGTGGACTTAGACCAAGTCCTTTTTCCCCGTCAGGAAATGCTTTGCGCATACCCACCGATGAGGATGGTTAGTGGGTTATGTGGAACTCGGTCCCCGACCGCGGAGCCTACCCACTAAAACACTACGGTGTCCCCCAGGGCTATTGACACAGAGCCGCGAGTTATTTTCCTAAAATTGGACATTCGTCCGTGGCTAACTTAGAAGAAGTCCTACCACCAACTCAACCGAGCTAAAAACGGACGAGCTTTTAGCCTCGGCGGCGTCTGCGAGCTGCTTCTCAAAGGCAGACGCCTTAGCTCTTAGGGTGCTTGGCGTAGATCAGACTACTGGAGACAGCGAGAGACTGCTGGCCTGAGATCGAACCAAGTGTCTTCTTACCTGGTAAGCCTCAGCCATGAAACTGGGGACTGCTACTAACGGATCTGAAGCTGAAATGCTGGAATCCAGTGGCGGCTTAGGGCGTGTGTCCACGGAAACCTCCCGTTTTTTGTAGGAACTGTTTAATAGGAACTATTTTGTAGGGACTGTTTTTTGTAGTAACTTTTTTTTCAGGAACTGTTATTGCAGGAACTGTTATTGCAGGAGCTGTTTTTGCTGGAACTCTTTTTACAGGAACTATTTATTGCAGAAATTTTTTTCCAGGAACCTGGCCACTGAACCAGGCCTGATGATGGAGCCAAGTGTCTCACCTGGTGCGCCTCGGCCGCGTCTGCCAGCTGCTTGTCGCGCGCGTCGTCCAGTTCCTTGAGCGTGGCCCACTGCTGCTGCAGCGAGGACAGCCGGCGCTCGATCTCGGCGCTCTTGGGATGCTTGGCGTCGATCAGGCTAGTAGGAACAACAATGGGTACATAAATAACCGGTAATGGGTGCTTAGCATCGATTAAACTAGTGGGAACAACAATGATACATAAAAATAACCAGTAAGGTAGTCGTTATAGGTCGCGCAGCGAGAGTTGAGACGACCAACACATGCAAAGATTTGTATCCGCGCTGAACGGACAAGGCAAGCAAGGATTTGTATCGGTATACGCTCGCTGCGCTCTTGCGAAGTCTGACGGATAAGTGCTTTCTGTCTCGCCTTCACACATTTAGCAAGAGCGAGGTAGCTAATCTATTCGATATTTATTAAACTTAAATGTGTAATGTGTTGTGGTCAAATATTACATAAATGAGAATAATATTGTATTCGTCTAAACTTTCGCTGCGCGACTTATGATAGATTGATCATTGCGTCATACGAGTATGTATTTCGTGGCATATCTATACATATATGTATAAAAGAAAGTCGTGTTAGTTACTCCACTTATAACTCAAGAACGGCTGAACCGATTTAGCTGAAAATTGTCAGGGAGGTAGTTTAGAGCCAGGAGAAAGACATAGGATACTTTTTATCCCGTTCGAAATAAAAAAAAAGTCTGCTTATTTATTGCCATTAAGGCGGAACAAAGTTCGCCGGGTCAGCTAGTTTTAGATAAAGCACGGATGCTTTGGATTCTGTGAATGCCCCATGAATGGGACACACGGTTTTCATACTCCTATGAAGAAAATATTCATATGCTTGTCGTCCTTACATTTATTTCTCAGTTGCTGCGAACTAACTGAGTCAGTTCCTGACGTATGGGAACGTCTTGAGAGGGTGTTTTTGTCATGTCAAAGGTCAGCGAGACTTTGGATGTGCTTTAGAAAAGTTCAGGCTTGTATTCCCCCCTTTTTTTGTATTCCCCTCCCATGTCACTTCCATATTTATTTCAGGTTCACCTCTGACTCTTGGAAACAAAATCTAAGACTTGGTTTGGGCTGGTTATTTCTAGTTCTCGACAGTGAGGGCTATCGTTTTAGAGCTCACCAGTTAGCGCCACTGTAGAGTAAGGTCCTGTCACTTGCTAGTAGCGAAGACAGTGGCACCAACTGGTGAGTGCTAAAGTGGTAGGAGGACTATCGCATTTGCACTCATCAAGATGGCGCCACTGTAGAGTAAGGTCCTGTCAATCGCCAGGGGTGCCAACTGTTAAGTATAAAAACGATAGCCCTCATTACCTCTGTCCCTTGGCGCGGTGTCTCTGCGCCACATGGTCTCTCGCCCTGATTTCGTGTCGCAACGCCGCGTGTTTGTGTCGCAGCGCGAGCACTGCGCGCAAATCCTTCGCTGCGACGTCCGCGCGGCAGATGCGCTGCTTCTCTGTCACCCAGCCTGTTATAAAAGAAAAGACTCGTTTATTTTTGCAAATCTGAATAGGTATCTAAATTTAAATACACTTGACAGCAAATAAATCGAACCACCCGCGACGCGAACTTTAAAGATTTTCTTTTGACACAATAATGGTGCCCCAACAATATTGGTGTTATTTAAAAGCCCAATAAATATCCTTAAAGAAAAACACATTTAATTTCTTAATAAATGATTAACATATACCATAAATGTGACTTGAAAAAAGACCTCACTTTGGGCTCACCTCTGGGATCAATTAGACCAAATTTTATGGTTATAAAACCAAATAATGATCACACGTGTCCTCTTTAACAGATGGATAGCGATTAATCCCAACTTAACAGTTTTATAGCCATAAAAGTTGGCTCAAGCGTAACTATCTATTTTTTTAAGAAGTGACTCTGGATCCTTCTAAAGAAACATTTTTGGGGTAAAAACCTTTCCTATAATGAAATGAAGTTTAGAACTAGGCTTTTGAATGGTACCAATATTGGTGTGAAGTGGGGATGCATACGTTTGAAAGTGCTTGTCGCGGGTGGTGCGATTTATTTGCTGTCGAGTGTATATAAAAGGAGAAACTGACTGACTAACATATCAACGCACAGCCTAAACGGCTAAACGTAGGCACTTGAAATTTTGAAGGGACGTAGCTTAGGTACTGTAGAGGTGCACTAAGAAAGGAATTCCCGAAATTCCCACGGGAACGGGAATTATCGGGAAAATCCTTTTGTATGAAAAATCTAAACCGCTTAAGTTAGACGCTTGAAATTTGGCATGCAGGTGCAGGTACCTTAGTAAACTTAAAGCTTAGTTACAACAGGATATTGCAAAATTCCCACGGGCACGGGAGTTAGCGGGAAAAAACATTTGTATGAAAAAATCTAAACCGCGTAAGATAGAAGAAGGTGGTACTCGTAAAACGGGATCCACGCGTACAAAGTCGCGGGCGGCCGCTAGTAGGCTTTTAAAAAGCACTTTTACACGTCCCAGTATTAACCCTACCACTGCCTATAATGAAACGAAAATGTATTTTATTTCAAATTCAAATATTTTATTCAGTACATATGCCCTTTCCAGGGCACTTATACACTTTTATTTGGAACCACAAAGTCAAACAATAACAGAAAGTAACTGCTTAGGAAACAATTTCCATAAAGGAACTACCTGAGGACAAAACGAGTGAGTACGAGTCGAATCCGCCACCTCAAGAGAAAAATCTTGAACTGCATCTCAAGTTCAAAACTAAATAAAATTCGTACTAAACCTAAATTCATATTATTTCAAATGCAGTTAAAATTAAAATCAAGTCACATTTATATTCAAGTCAAAATTATGATATGATTTGAGATAATTCAAAATTCTAATAAATTAAATTAAATCTAAATTCAGTGTTTAACTGAAATAAAAGAAATCTTTTCAAAACAATTTTTATGTATAAATTAATGGTGCCAGAATAAAATTCGAAAGAAAAATAGTACTTGTTTTTGATGCTTCTGTAGCGGGGTTTATGTGTAAAATGAACTGCTGTTTCCTGAACGAATATGAAATATAAAACCTTACCTTCTTCCTCATCATGGTCCTCCAAGAACTGGTACAGGTTTCTCGCGTCCTCAAGCCTGGCCTTGCGGTCCTTGGCTGCGGCCACCAGACTGTAATAAAAACACAATATTAGTAAAACCTCTCTAATCTCTATGGAAAGCTCCATGGAGATACCAAAAGTAGAACATTCGTAGTTAAACCCGTTGAAACCATCTTGCAAGCTGCTGTCGCTGCTTACATTCTATTCTGTACCACACTCAGATGTAATAGTAGGGAATTTAGTGCAAGAACCCCTCCACTTTGGTATAGAAGGCTCATTTTTTCACCAGTTGTTCTTTGGGTGCTCCTGAGTAGATTTCCGTCGGTAGACATTGGGAGCCCCCCCTGTGGTAGCAGGGGGAGGGGGGGCAAGTTTCCTTCTGCCGCGCTTCACTTTAAGGCCCATATCTTCAAAACTATGGGTATAAGGGCAAGTGTGGTGTCATTTTCGGATAATTAAAGGATGGCGAATTTATTTTTAGAACAAACTTTTTGCCTTTTCATACAAAAAAATAGAAATATGGAGTAAAATTCACAAAAACCAAAAAGTATTTTTTTAAATAAACGTCGTTTACTTTTAAGCCACTGGAGATAATCTAATAAAAAAAATATGTCCTGAAAGCTACATTTATCAGGATTATAAATATGTACCATTGTATGGTACTTTTTTTGAAAAAAGTAGGTGAAAAAAAAATTTTTCTTCAGGACACAGCGGGCGAATTTTAATGCGCGTCGAAAAAAAATATTTATTTTATCCATTAATTCATACTATTTGGTTCATAAGCAAGTAAAGATTATTATTTTAGAATTTATTTAGAGTTCCTGGCACATCATGCTACCATGATTTGTATTTTTTGTTCAATTAATTTTGAACTCTATGTGTAAGACATAAGGTTGAAAATAGTTTAATCACATTGTAATAATGAAAATATCATAAGAAGAAAGCACTAAATAAAGAACTTGAATTTGTCTAAACGTTTAATGATTATTATTATTATTTTAATTAACATTTTTATTTCTACATACTATTGTACCAGTGATAACGGAAAGGTACTCGTAAGTGTGAGGAAAGTGAGGATTGATTATTATCATTGTACGGGAGATTATTTTTAACACAAAGGCTACGGCTGTGACCATTATAGTTGTTTTTTCAGACAGCACCAGCTTCTGCACTACTTCTTGCACTTACATCTCACCATTTCCAGGCAAGCTTCGGCAGCTACGGGCAAATCGGTCCATGTAGGCTCCATGTTGCTATCGACTCTGGTCCACACCCAACCAGTCGGATAAAGGGAAGACTGAGTCGGTTGCTTGCAACTGATCCTATACGCGAACCCCTTGATATACTGCCAGTAGCCAATGCTGATACAAAGCTGTCTGGGTTATTTTATGTAGGGTCACACCTAAGCGTAGTCCACAGCGACCCATTAGGATCTTTATTCTCCCTTTTTTATTCCCTATCGTCAAAAATAATCCTATCCATTAGTAAAGTGAATTAAGCGTTTGAGTGAAAGCCACCTAATAGTCTTCTGATGCCGGATATCCTGACCCAAGCAGACCCATCCTTACAGTATTAAGTGTTTCATGGACTCCACATTGTATTCCACATGCTCGAGAGCTTCTGTTGTTAGGCCCATTTTTTGGAACATGTGATTCGTTCCATAATGCCCAGTTTGCGTACCTGTAATTGCTTTTTTATCCATGAATTCATACTATTTGGTTCATAAGCAAGTAAAGATTATTATTTTAGAATTTATTTAGAGTTCCTGGCACATCATGCTACCATGATTTGTATTTTTTCTTCAATTAATTTTGAACTCTATGTGTAAGACATAAGGTTGAAAATAGTTTAATTACATTGTATTAATGAAAATATCATAAGAAGAAAGCACTAAATAAAGAACTTGAATTTGTCTAAACGTCTAATGATTATTATTATTATTTTAAATAACATTTTTATTTCTACATACTATTGTACCAGTGATAACGGAAAGGTAAGTGTGAGGAAAGTGAGGATTGATTATTATCATAGTACGGGAGATTATTTTTAACACAAAGGCTACGGCTGTGACCATTATAGTTGTTTTTTCAGACAGCACCAGCTTCTGCACTACTTCTTGCACTTACATCTCACCATTTCCAGGCAAGCTTCGGCAGCTACGGGCAAATCGGTCCATGTAGGCTCCATGTTGCTATCGACTCTGGTCCACACCCAACCAGTCGGATAAAGGGAAGACTGAGTCGGTTGCTTGCAACTGATCCTATACGCTAACCCCTTGATATACTGCCAGTAGCCAATGCTGATACAAAGCTGTCTGGGTTATTTTATGAACCATAGGTGCCAACCATTTAGGTGTGACCCACACCTGAGCGTAGTCCACAGCGACCCATTAGGATCTTTATTCTCCCTTTTTTATTCCCTATCATCCAAAATAATCCTATCCATTAGTAAAGTGAATTAAGCGTTTGAGTGAAAGCTACCTAATAGTCTTCTGATGCCGGATATGCTGACCCAAGCAGACCCATCCTTACAGTATTAAGTGTTTCATGGACTCCACTTTGTATTCCACATGCTCGAGAGCTTCTGTTGTTAGGCCCATTTTTTGGGACATGTGATTCGTTCCAATGCCCAGTTTGCGTACCTGTAATTGCTTGGGAATACCTTTGAAAAGTTTTCTTCATGGCCCTGTATTTCCCTTTAGGAATGATTTGGAGAGGCTTATATCGTTGGAGCTTTCCCATTCAGCCCTGTTATTCTTGGATATGGCCATATTATGGCCATGAGGTACCTAAGCTTTTAGATAAAGGTACCTACTATCAGTTCTGACCCAATAGGTATCGTCTCTAACCCTTGTCTCGCTAGACTGTCGGCTCTCTCATTGCATTCGATCCGTGTATGTCCAGGTATCCCACATTCATCATCATCATCATTTCAGCCACAGGACGTCCACTGCTGAACATAGGCCTCCCCCAATGACTTCCACATCGCACGGTTGGCAGCGGCCTGCATCCATCCCACATTAGGGACACTTTA
>NW_021130479.1:0-514 GCF_004193835.3 Ostrinia furnacalis
GGCTCATCGAGCAGCTGCCGGAAGTGGTCAAAGAATGCCGATCTCGACATGCACGCCAGCTCTGCCATTCGGTCGACGCTCCAGGGAGCCCCCGGGTCAGCATAAAGGGCTGTCAGTACCGGACCTAACCGGGGATGTTGCAATGCAGAGAGTAACTTTATCTGCGCAGCATTACCCGAAAATAGCTGACGCAGTAACAACACAAAAAACATTTCTGCACAGCGCGTCAGTACAGCCAATTCCTTGCCTGAAACCGCTTCCGTTAACAATAAATCAAGGGCAATTTTTAAGCTGGCGTCAGCGTCAGTTTGGCGGCAGATCACACACTCAGGCAGAGCTTGCATCAGCACCTGGTGGCGGTCGTCATTCAATGCAAAAAAACCGCAAGCAAGCCCCGTACTGTTGGGAAGCTGTTCATGTACTGAAAAGGCCTGAAACTGCGGACAACTGGTATCCAGCTGTTCGAGATCAGCTATGGCCGTCAAGCGATGTGCGCCATCGGTAGGAAACAGAA
>NW_021130480.1:0-579 GCF_004193835.3 Ostrinia furnacalis
CCCATGCACTTTCTTCGTAATTACAGTAGCATTCCTACATGTTGGAACGGCACAAGACGGCATAATTTAATTTTAAAGTGTCAATCTGACGGATATGTAAACAATGCGCGCGCCGGCCATTGACTAATTGCTCTAAAGTCAAAGTAGTGCGTTTTGGAGTAATTTATATGAATACACATTTACGCCCGTTGACGGTTTCTGGTTTGTTCCGTATTCTGAGATTGTATTGTAAAAATAATTGAAACAACAATTTATCATTGTGGAACTGACATTATGTGTGTCGCTTAACTTCAAACTCGGATAAATCCACTCTACCCTGTTCGGAGATATTTAATAAAAAGTGTTTATAGTCTTATTTTAATGAATTAAAAGGCAGTCTTATTTTATTATGGCACTACTATTGAAGAAAATGATCCTGTTTATTCATTTCAGTATTTAAATCACGCATTCTCTCAAAAATTTAATATTTAGTTTGGATTTACCTTCATTTGATATAACGGAATGCAATTTATCCAACTTTGAAAAAACGCAATGAGGATTTATAGAGTTTTGATTTAATAGATTCGGTTTTATCTAGAT
>NW_021130481.1:0-621 GCF_004193835.3 Ostrinia furnacalis
TATATCAATATGGCCGACTCACGCGGCGCGGCACGTGGCAGCGGTCGTTGCCCTCGGCCGGCTACTACGATAGTGCGTAAACGAGTACACACTGCGCTCAAAGGATGATTTATTTTTTATTTTTTTCGAAACATTCTTTGTCGTTTTACTCGAAAACTAGCCTGAATTTTTTTGAAAAAACACTTGGGTCTTATTTGTATGATTTTATTAGATGTGTTGGTAAAGTTTGATCAGTACAAAAAATAACACCTTATATTTACAATATCTCAATATATTTATTTGTTACTATACAATCAATCAATACACTAGGGTCGTATCGCATCAGTCTTTCATCTCAAATGTCGATTGAATGACATACACCTCTATACAGGGTGTTACTTTGCATTCTTGCCATATTTACAGAGGTTACTATATTACTGATACTGAACACAAATCCGTAAAAAAATAATGCCCGAAAAATTTTTTTTTTAATCTTATGTATTTTATTTTATCGACAATCTGTTAAACACACCACTAATTATCGTAACTCATGCACATCACTTATTGCCGATGGCGATGGAGACTTTTTTACTTTTTATTGTATTTTTAAATAAGATTGCAATCTATTGTCTTTAAAATGTC
>NW_021130482.1:0-1000 GCF_004193835.3 Ostrinia furnacalis
GGAGTAATATAACTGAGAAACATTTCTTTTGTGTGCTTTAACGTTGTCGCTAACGAGTGCATCAATCAAAAAGATCTATAAAGTTAAAGATTTTAGTTCTTGAAAGTATAATACATTTAATGTACGTCATTTTTTACACAGTCGCTAGCGGATGACGATTGTGTAAAGTCGCACTAAGCCCACTGATTACGAATAGATCCAGAAAAACACGTGTAGTGTTAGTACTAGGGTCACATTGTTTTTTTACAGAAGTACCCAGTCTAATTGTTCCTTTCTACAAAATCACTAATAATCTAGCAAAATCGATTTTGATAAAAAAAGAACTTGTTTTATATTTTTTTTAATTTCGTCATTTATTCTGCATTTTAGTATTCACACTAGAGGTGGGCGCCACGCCGGCGCGCCGCCGCCGCCGCGAATTTTTTCACGCCGCCGCCGCCGACGACCAACTGTCGGCGCGCCGATACTGATATTGTACCAACTATTTGCAATTAATTCCTATCCTATACTGTACTTTCTGGATTTGTGTTTCGAACGCAGAAGAACTTTATTCTTTAATGCCATATAAATTGGTACACAAGGCGAAGTTAAAGCCGTTGATATACTAATAAATTGATTGAATAACTTAATACTAACTATATTAACAGTTAATCCAGTACATCATTCAAGTTGCTGCTTGTTCTAGTGAATAATTGATCGCGAGAGGCGCCGCCCCATCTTGCTATCAAGAAAAAAATCGCCGCCTTCATCTGGCATGACTTAAGAGAATCACTCACATAGAGAATGCAAATGGGAACCACAAACTCTGGAAGGCAATAAAGTACATCCCTCAAAGTGTTCTCCGCCTATTAGGTTCGGTAATACATGAGTGCGAACTGACAAGAAAAATCTCAGACCTTTGCTACATGACAAGCCGATTTATTAAACCCAATGACACTTCAATTCAAAAAATAAGATCAAGTATTGAACTTGATCCGAGGCTTGCAGCATGGCATGGGCA
>NW_021130485.1:0-804 GCF_004193835.3 Ostrinia furnacalis
CCTTTTTAATTAAAACAATTTGAAAAAAAAAAACACTTTTAGCGTTCCTTTTACGGTATCATCGATTAATTTATTATTATTTATAATCACTATTTAAGACTTGTCCTGCTAGTTCTGTTTCTCATTTTATACCTTATAATATTCCTATTTATGCGTAATATAATATATCAAAAACCTACCAATGTACAACTCTTTATTTTTTGGTTGTTCTTCTTTTTTTTTTTGGATGCTAGCGGGGATGGTCGACAACATGACCGCGCGGCCCTACGGAACGGATTTTCGAATTTTCGCTCGCTGGGGCCATGGGGGTCAATGATGTCCGACGCTTAATAATACGATGTAGAGACTCAAAAACAACTATATGTTAATAAAATCCTTTATTTATGTTTATAATGTAACGATTTAACAAAAAAAAACAATCGACGAAAATTGAAAAAAAATGAAATTTTTACTTGGCCTGGTAGGAAAGTGCATTGTCGGACAACATTGACCGCGTTGGCGTTCAATGTGTTAAATAATTTTCACCCACACAATTAAGTTAGACAACAGAAGATTCTTGGGCTTGTGTGCTACATATTATGAGTAAGTATCACTATCTATTTATTATACACGTATATTATATCTTATCTTATAACTATACTAATATTATAAAGCTGAAGTAGTGGGACATGACGCTCAACCACCATAAGGAGTTAGATCATTTAATTTACACAATCTTGGTTTGTCTATATATACTGGGCAGGGTAAAAAACTTCGTCACCGCGATGCAGGATTGTATGCGCGGTGGAGTTTGCCATAGTAAGA
>NW_021130486.1:0-1609 GCF_004193835.3 Ostrinia furnacalis
TAAATGATTTATTTCTCACACAAAATATAGCATTTAAAGAAAACATTAGTGAGTGTGTGAGACCGGAGCCTGTACCTCTAGTACGAAAAACTTTCGAGTTCGTTTCGTTTGCGTATTCAAAGTGTCATCGAAAAATTTTGTATGAAAAATTAAACAGCGCCCCCTATATTATAGCCGCCCTAGGGGGCGCTGTTAAATTTTTCATACAAAATTTTTCGATGACACTTTGAATACGCAAACGAAACGAACTCGAAAGTTTTTCGTACTAGAGGTACTGAGCTAGGTAAATGAGTTCGAATCCGAGTCTGTTCTACTCTCTTACCCTGAGATTCGCATTCATATGAGAGAAAGAGACGAATAGAAATTGACGTTTGTTTTATTCTGTAAGTCTTTTGAAATCTGTTCTGAAAATCTGTCTGAAATCCTCCGAATACGTATTCAAGGCTTATCTGGCTAAAGGACAAGAGGACTTGCTACTTATTAGGTATGCCTCTACGTATCTCTACTTGGATTGGACTAAATTTTTTTGTTGAAAAATAGCACCAATTACAACGTACTATTTTATTAAGTTATATTAACTTGTTAAGCCCATAAAGTTAATATGTCAAACAGAACCATTTTTTGCAACTATTGGGCAGTTCAGAGGCACGCAGTGGCACGCTGAACAGAGCTCTGATAAGTATATCTTCAGATTTTATATCAGGGAAATCGTGGATGTTTATAAGAAAAGTGCTTCAGAAACGTGATGACTGGTTCAGTGATTGATTTATTGTAGATCAGTGAAATAATCCTGATTAACTTTATGGTTAAACCTGACTTGGTAACGTCACTTACAGAGGGCCTAGTGTGAGTTTACATCAAACGCGCTCACTTATAGTGAGCGCGTCAAAAAATGACATTAAATGTATGACGGATTGTACAGTGCCCCTAGCGGGAAACGTTCAAAAACTAAAATTTTCATACATAGGTACAGCTTGTTGCCATTGAAACAATATGCATCAGTAGTTTAATCAAATTAATTGGGCTGAACAAGACTGTCCAATTAAATGATACCACTAAGCACATTACTGTGAGCGAATGCAACGCATTTGCTAAGTACTCAATTAGTTGAATGGATTAGCGCATAACGCGGTCTTTGTTCGGTTGCTGTGTGTTTGTGCCATAATAACAGAGGTTACCAAGCCAATGGAGATTCATAAAGACCCTGAAATGATTACGAGGATTTAAAGTTATGCAAAAGTCTGATAAACATTGCCTAATTTGGAAAGGATTGGTTTGAGTTTCAGTAATTTCAGACAGCAATATAGTCTCCAATATTTATTTATTTATGGTACACAAAACAAGTTACAGTCATATTTAGACAAAAATAACAATCCATAATATTGCCAAATCCATAATATTATAAAAGCGAAAGGACTGACTCACTCATCACGAAATCTTAGAAACTTACAAGTGCTAAGAGCTTCAAATTTTTGAGGTTCCTTTTATAACGTAGGTAAGACGGAATTTTGCAAAATTCAACCCCTAATCCCTGGCGGCCGCTAGTTCTTTATTATATTATTTTTATATTGAATTCAACAAAATTTCCATACATCCCAGGACCAAGCGG
>NW_021130487.1:0-6436 GCF_004193835.3 Ostrinia furnacalis
CGCCGCCGACGACCTGAAGGCTATATCCGACCCGGAGCCTAAGGTAATAAGGTCTCCTTTTCCACTAGGCAGTCTAGGCAAGTGCTTGGGCACCTGGGACCTGAGTCGCAGCGATCGAGGACGCTCCCAAGGGCCCGATTTTAATTTGTCTGAAGAATCGGCCGATAGAAAATCGGTGTAATGTGCGCACTTTCATACAAGTCCATACTCATCAACAACAACAGCCCGATCCAGCTATCGGCCAATTAAAAATCGGTGGTTTGCACCTATAGACTAAGAGTTAGTGAACGCCAGACCTACGTCATTTTATAAAAGCAGAAAGTTTGTCAGCGTATGCCCCCAATATAGAATAGAATGTTGGTGAATCATGAAGTCTGGGTCATCGTGGCTTTGGCAGCTATCCTAAAAAAACTGACAAGGAGTTGGAACTGTCAAAACTATCTGGCTGATGTGGAAACAACACAGGATCCCATAATTCTTTTGTGTCTAGGATCTCCAGTAGGTTAAATACATAACATAAACATGAGTCATTTGTGTAGTATTCAAAAGATCTGCTACCATTTATTTTGTCCTATGTTCTAAATTGCCACATTCTTGTTCCCAGATGGAGCGCAACACGGAGTCGTCCAGCTCGCTATCAGACTCGGACTTCGAGTACCTAACAGCCGCAGTCAAACGCCGCAAGCTGTCTGCGCCGCGCCGCAGCCCGCGCGACAAGCTCGAGCGGCTCACGCTGCGGCCAGACGACGACTTGGAGGAGTTATTGCAGGTACTTATTCCTTCTCAAAGCAGGTGACACAGGGCCTTATGCTGTCTTTAGGTCGCAAAGGAGACAGCAGTATCGAGCAAGGATTATGCCGTCATTTGTAGACTTTATGGATGGATGATTCTTCTCTAGATGGCAGCATCTCCAGCCTCCTTTTGTTCGGCATGATCCGCTAAGTATCCCACACCCCTCTGACCCCCTGACTGAGGAGTTGCTGTAGGTGACATAGGCCCTTATTCTGTCTTCAAAGGAGATAGAATCGCAGGATGATGTGCTCATTGGTGGCTTCTTTTGTAGACGTCCTGGATGGCAGTATCTCCAGAATCCAGTTTCCTTTTGCAGGGTATGATCTACTAAGTATTAAAAGATCCTACACCCCTTTTGACCCGCCAGCATAAGCTAAGCGGCTCACTCTGTGGCTTGACGAGGATGTGCAGGAGTTGCTGCAGGTGACATAGGCCTTTAATCTGTCTTCATGACTCAAAGAAGCAGCTGCATCGATCAAGGAAGATTTGTAACCTCTTTCGTAGACGCTAAGTATCCTACACCAATTTTGACCCCCCCGCATAGGCTAAGCGGTTCACTCTGCGTTCCGACTTCGAGTACGTGACGGCCGCCGTCAAGCGCCGCAAGCTACTTATTCAGCGCAACACGGAGTCATCCAGCTCGCTATAACTCGGGCTTCGAGTACTTATTATTGCAGGTCCTTAGTCTGTCTTTATGTCCTAAAGGAAGCGGCTGTGCATCATACAGGAAGCAGCTGTGCATCACCACGGAAGATGTGCTCATTGGTGATCTTATTGGAGACTTCTGGATGGCTAAATACCTAGAGATCCTACACCCATTTTGACCCGCCAGCATAGGCTAAGCGGCTCACTCTGCGGTCCGACGACGATGTGCAAGGGTTGTTGCAGGTGACATAGGCCTTTAATCTGTCTTCATGTCTCAAAAAAGCACCAACATCGACCAAGGAAGATGTTGAGATCCTACAGCCCTTTTGACCCCCAGCATAGGCTAAGCGGCTCACTCTGTGGCCCGACGAGGACGTGCAGGAGTTGCTGCAGGTGACATAGGCCTTTAATCTGTCTTCATGTCTGCTGCATCGATCAAGGAAGAATTGTAACCTCTTTTGTAGACGCTAAGTATCCTACACCCCCACATAGGTTAAGCGGTACACTCTGCGTTCCGACTTCGAGTACCTGACGGCGGCCGTCAAGCGCCGCAGCCCGCGCGACAAGCTCGAGCGGCTCACGCTGCGGCCAGACGACGACGTGCAGGAGTTACTGCAGGTCCTTATTCTATCTTCATGTCCCAAAGACCGCCTCTGTGGTCTAGTGGTAAGACCACCTGCTTCAGACGCAGAGGTTCCAGGTTCGATTCCCAGTGGGGTAGATTTTTCTGTTCGGTTTGGTTGGTGGTAGGGCTTGTTCTAAGTCCGTCTGGCTAGCTACCACCATCTTACCTAAGTCTGCCGTCATAACAACAATGTTAACAGCATTGTTGTGTTCCGGCAGTTAAGAGGTAAGATAGCCAGTTCCTCCGTGGTTGAGGATTTAGGGTGAAGCTCGCTTCCACCTTCGGCCTGATCATCACTTACCATCAGATAATATTACCAGAGCCTCGTTATGGTTAAAAAAAGAACATAGCAGCATTGGCCGAAGGGAATGATTCCATTTGGTGACCTTATTCGTGGACGTTTTAGATGGCAGTAGCTTCGGCCTCCTTTTGCTAAGTACTAAGAGACTATACCCCTTTTGACCCCCCAGTATAGGCTTAGCGGCTCACTCTGCGGCCTGACGAGGACGTGCAGGAGTTACTGCAGATCCTTGTTCCTTCTTCATGTCTCAAAGCAGATGACACAGGCCTCATTCTGTCTTCATATGCGAAAGGAGATACCAGCATCGACTTGTTTCGTAGACATTCTGGGTGGCAGTGGAGATACTCCGGCAGTGGACATACTACCTCCTCAGGGTCATCATAATCAATATCTATTCATCCTTAGGACATCCACTGCTAAACATAGATTTCCAACGATTCCCATAATGACCGATTGGTCGGCCTGCATCCAGCGCCTTCTTGCTACCTTTAAGCTCTTCTCAGGGTATGATCCGTTATTTAGAAAGGGGTGTAGGACCCCTTTTAAACCACATTATAAGCTATTGTCATCCTAAAAGTGGTTATGCATTGATTGTGATGTTTCCCTTATTTTGCAGGTGGTGGATGAGCGTCTGCATAAGCTGGACTCGCGCCTGGTGCGCTTGTTGGCCTGGCAGCAGTTGCAGCAGGTAATGAACATTACATGTCGTGTTTTACAAAAAAATACAACATTATTTTTTACATACTGTATGTGTATTTTCAATACTGTCCTGTATTATTTATTGCACACTGGATTGGCTGCTGTCATAATATTTTTGTGCCTATTTGAGTTTCGCCATTTTGGCGCTGTAGGCCGTACTGTAGGCAGATACCTGTCCATGAAGACAGATGTCCATGGAATTAAAATTACTGATGTTTTTACTCGCTTATTCCTTTGCTTACTCTTGTAATGTATATACGTCAAAATTAGTTCTCGGGACAATCGTAGTGGCGCTTCCGATTGCCACACAAAATTAGCTGTCATTTGGTGACAGCAGTGTGTAATAATACAGGTCAGTGCTTTTATTCATGATAATTCATGCTAAGTCATGTATTTCCTCCGCCATTTTCTGCAGTTTGGCACCTCAAGTCACATCATTTTACCGAAGTCAGCCCTATAGCTTCGGCGCAGTGCCGATTACTGACGTTTGTCAACAAAATGGTGCTTGACTCTTGAGACAAGATGCTACATGCCATATGTTTGTCTCGAAGCGCTGGTAGGGTTCAAAAGATAAGGAGACATGTAAAGTGCCCCATAAGGGCTACCTTTTCTTTTTTTATTATTTTCTATTGACGTTCACAAGTGCCACTCTTGTGGTCTAAACTGAATAAAAATTTTAGATTTTTTGATTTTAGACAAGCTAAATTACACCATATTGTTAATGACATTGAGCATACATTTTTTTAAATACCTTCGCGAAGTAAAACTTCTGTGCGTACCTAGTACTTATTATTATTCTGTCCTACTACACACTTGCAGATATCCTGGGGCGAGGGCTGCGTAGGCTCGTGGTCGCGCTGCGGCATCTCGGCCCGCGCGCGCCGCGCCATCGCCGCGGCCTTAGCGGGCCGCGCCCTGGCCGACCGGGGCGCCGCCCTGCCGTCCGCCCTGCTNGCCCTGCTGTCGGCCGCCGACCGCCGCCGTATCGCGGCTGCTGTGTGGGGCGCCCCGCCTCCGCCGCCCCCACCTGCCCCGCCTGCCCCTGTGCCGCCCTGTGACGCGTATGTCAGGGCCACACTCAGTCCTGTCGCGCAGTGAGTAGATCCAGACATTACTACACTAGATGGTTGCGTTCTAACCGGCCAGGGCGCCGCGCTGCTATCAGCTGCCTACCGCCGCCTGTGATGCCTATGTGCGAGCTACGCTTAGTCCTGTTGCGCAGTAAGTAGACGCAGACATTTATTACACACTCGGCTCTAACTCGTCGCGCTTTGGCCTATCAGGGCGCCGCCCTACTATGTGGGGCGCTTCGCCCCCGCCGTGTGATGTTTATGTCAGGGTTACGCTCAGCCCTGTTGCACAGTGAGTATAACATTTACTACACACGCGGCGCTAGCTAATCCGACCGGGGCTTAGGGTCATTGGACGAAATTTTACGTGCTCGGCGACTTGACTATACACACGCGGCCTTAGTTGGTCTGCTCTAGCAGGGAGGAGAGCCCCGCCCCCGGCACCAAGCGCCAATGACGCTTATGACCCTATGTGCGAGCTACACTCAGTCTAGTTGCGCAGTGAGAAGACCTAGGCATTTACTACACACGCGGCTCTAGCAGGACGCGCCCTACTACGTACGGCCGCAATACTACGTACATAGTAAGTAGACCCAAGGATTCACTACACATGGCCCTACTGCCGACCGGGGCGCCGCCCTGCCGTCCGCCCTGCTGTCGGCCGCCGACCGTCGTCGTATTGCGGCTGCCGTGTGGGGCGCCCCGCCCCCGCCGCCCCCACCTGCCCCACCCGCGCCCGTGCCGCCCTGTGACGCGTATGTCAGGGCCACACTTAGCCCTGTTGCACAGTGAGTATACTTACACACAATACTCACGTACGTAATACAAAGACTCCTTCAAACAGCTCATCTAATGGGACGCCCTATGACTGCCGCCGCATCGCTGCCGGCGGCGCCCGTGACGCTTATATTAGGGCTACACTTAGTCCTGTTGCGCAGTGAGTATACTTACACATAATAATACTCACGAGCACAACAAAGACTCAGTCAAATAGCGCATCTAATGTGACGCTCTATGACCGCCGCCGCATCGTCGCAGCCGTGTGATGCCTATGTGCGAGCTATACTCAGCCCTGTTGCGCAGTGAGTATACACACATATTCCCTTTTATGTACATACATGCTCAACACAAAAACCGTCATTCAACTAGCACATCTATCGGAGCCTAGAGCGACGCTGCTGATCGCCGCCGTTCACAATTCACATACGTTGAAAAACAACACAAAGACACTACGTTGAAAGACGAGAGGCGGCCTCTCTTGATTTACGAAACTATTCTTCCTGATTCACGAAAGTGAAACATCGCGCACTCTATTATGCAGTTATTTGGGCACGCAAGGCACGAAATCATGTGCTTCGTCGACTGGGACAACAAAACCACACTTACCTAAAACCGCAAGCGCCACTGTCCTAAATGAATACGTCGCGTGTTTCAGCGACGGCATGGGAGCGCTAGCCGGGAGCCCCGTTGCGATGCGTCGCGCCGCGCTGACGGTGGGCACGGACAGCGGCTGCGGCCTGCGCCTGCCCGCCTGCCGCCGCGCCGCGCCGCACCACGCCACCATCTTCTTGGACGAGGTACATTCTAGACTAGGACAATGACCATAAATGTATGGAGTGTGGTCCAAATGTCCACCACTAACGAGCCCTATGTAGTAAAATAGTCTACTAAATACTGATTGATTATAACCAAACCGCAATCAAAAATATGCTGTCGGTAAAAAGTTATGACTGAATGAAAAGTCAAGTTTTTTACCTTTTCATTCGAAAAATGTTCTTTATATCATTCTATCCATCGCACATTTTGGATTAATCTATGCATCTTATTTCATGTCGCTTAGTGTGCCGTGTTACATTCTCGCTAAAAGAAAAAAAAAAGCTCAGAAGAAAGATCAATATTGGAATTATGGTCGGGTGGTCCCTGCTCCGCCCCTACCTATTGGTTGTAGGGTGATGTTTAACCTAAAACCATCCTTGATAAATGGGCTATCCATGACAAAAATATTTTTTCAAATCGGACCAGTAGTTCCTGAGATTAGCGCGTTAACTACTACAATTTTTCATACGGTCATAACTTTTTACTGACAGCTTATTTTTTTTTCGTCTCATACTGAAAGTTAATCTCTATTTAATGGACTATAAGCCAATATAGGTCTCATTAGTGGTAGACATTTGGACCACTTTTGGTCATTGTCCTTTGATACTAAGTGCACCTATTCCTAGTATTTATTAATACTCGATCCAAATACCTGTTCCACCTAGTACGTAGTAATTTAGCATACTTGACGCGACTAGTGCGGACTGA
>NW_021130488.1:0-983 GCF_004193835.3 Ostrinia furnacalis
CAAAACGACGAGTCAAAGTGGAGTGTAAGTAAAAATCGTTCAAAATTTTAAGGAAATATCATATTTTGATTAACTTTTGTGTAAAAACTGCAAGGATTCTGAGGGTTTTAAGAATTGGGGTGGACAGCAGCACTACTTAAGTTGCCGATACAAACAAATAAACTGAAGTATTTGAAAAATTGTAGTCGTGGTAATGTAAAATATCATAAGGGGTGTCAATTTTCGACGAATTTCATCATTATTGTGTAACTTAAAAAATAATTGAGATAGATTTTTTTTCTTATTTTTCCTAAAGCAGTCATGACTATGTCCACCCTGCGGCGCCGGCTTATCCTTGAATTTTGGGACACGTTGTATATCTATACTTATAATAAATCTGTAGAGAGGTCAATTCTGTACATTAAATATATTTTCAAAATAACTATCAGGGGGTGATAAGTGATCGATACTGATGCCAAAAATGCAATCAGTAAAATTTTTGTCTGTCTGTCTGTCTGTCTGTCTGTCTGTCTGTATGTTCCTTATAGAAACAAAAACTACTCGACGGATTTAAACGGAACTTGGTACAATTATTCTTCATACTCCTGGGCAGGTTATAGGATACTTAGGAATTCCCACGGGAATGGGAATTAGCGGGAAAATCGTTTTGTATGAAAAATCTAAACCGCTTAAGTTAGACGCTTGAAATTTGGCACGTAGGTACCTTAGTAAACTTAAAGCTTAGTTACAACAAGGGATTCCCGAAATTCTCACGGGAACGGGAATTAGCGGGAAAATATTTTTGTACGAAAAATCTAAACCGCTTAAGTTAGATGCTTGAAATTTGGCATGTAGGTACCTTAGTAAACTTAAAGCTTAGTTACAACAAGGAATTCCCGAAATTCACACGGGCACGGGAATTAGCTGGAAAATCCTTTTGTATGAAAATTCTAAACCGCTTAAGGTTAGACCAGACCAACGCGTGCAGCCGGCGTGCACGATGA
>NW_021130489.1:0-588 GCF_004193835.3 Ostrinia furnacalis
CCCTAGTCTTGTCAAACTGTCATAATGTCAACAAATTATAAATGTCACGTCAGTTGACTCAATTTCAGTCTTCTGTGCGTTTATTGTATT
The DNA here is from genome assembly GCF_004193835.3 of Ostrinia furnacalis. Lineage (NCBI taxonomy): Eukaryota > Metazoa > Arthropoda > Insecta > Lepidoptera > Crambidae > Ostrinia > Ostrinia furnacalis. The sequence continues at coordinate 91 of NW_021130489.1, forward strand.
TTTATTTCAATGAAATAGTGCTAAAGGGTTAGTACTAAAAGTGAAAGCCTTTTTTCAGAAAGAAAACCAATGTGGTGCCCTTATTAATCATACTGTTTGAAAGTTACAAGTCAGTGATACAGAGTTGCCGACATTATAACTCCGTAGTGATACCATACCAAAGAAGGAGTTTTCCTAAACACACACAAAGACTGTCACACAGTGTAACTTAAATTGGCATATTATGATAATGAACATAAAAACTTAAATAAATATTTATGTTAATATTTTTTGTATTTATTTATTTTCCCAAAGCTTCACAGTGACAGCTGAAACAGCAATACTGTTGTAAAACTAAACTTGGAACAAACTAAAGTAAGTAAAGTAAAAAAGTAAAAAAAGTAAAAAAGTATTTATTACTAAAAGATGTCACATTGTACAAATTATTCTGGCGGTCTCTGCACTAAGCAGGAAAGCTTGTATCGCAGCGGCAAGTATTGTATCGCAACTGTTACATAT
>NW_021130490.1:0-535 GCF_004193835.3 Ostrinia furnacalis
TTGTAATTTTGCGATAAACGGATCAAGACCCAAATTTGTGGTATTTTCGTCGATAAAATTGTCTATAGATTACGCCCTTAAAGTTTGATCACTACATGCCCGGACACACTGTATAAAGTAGGCATTTATTTCCACTTCGACTCGGTTCGGTCAACAAACCGGCCTAAGGTTTTGTAGCTTCGTCCACAACTAAATTTTGCAGAGGGATTTTTAGTGAAACGCAGGTATTCGATTTGAAATCCGTGTTGAACAAAACTCAGTTACAATATGATACAAATTTTTGATGGTGATTCATCAACTGAAAAATTCCGAGTTATTTTAACGACTAGTTGTAGAACTGTCAAAAAGATTGGTATTCTCGGTAACAATTAATGAATTATAAATCTTGGTTGATATTCTCGGCAATAGTTATTGATTTTTGTCTATGACACCGCATGCGGTCTATACTCACTTAGAGCATACTCCGACTTAGTCTATATTACTGATGTCTTCTCCCTTGGGAGTCTGGCCGAAATGTAAAAATATAGATTTAAAA
>NW_021130491.1:0-665 GCF_004193835.3 Ostrinia furnacalis
AGCGATTCTGCGGGCTATGTCAGTCACTCTGGTTCTCCTACGGATCTCCTCATTTCTGATTCGATCACGCAGGGAAACTCCGAGCATAGCACGCTCCATCGCTCTTTGGGTGACCTTGAGCCTTCTTATGAGGCCCATAGTAAGCGACCATGTCTCAGAGCCATACACCACCACTGGCAACACACACTGGTCAAACACTTTTGACTTGAGATACTGCGGTATTTCAGACGTGACAATTTCGCGAAGCTTCCCGAACGCTGCCCAGCCGTGTTGGATTCGACGATTAACCTCTTTCTCGAAGTTGGACCTACCTAACTGGACTGTTTGTCCCAGGTATACATAATTGTCAACAACTTCGAGTATAGTGTCTCCAACCTTCAGAGGAGTGGGTACAACACGGGCATTTGACATAATTTTTGTCTTGTCCATGTTCATACATATGTACATACCTGATTTATATTAATATTTCATGGTAAATATGTATAATTGGTACACTATTTAACTTGTTAAACACTACACACACAAAACATTGCATAGCCGCCATATTAACTGACAGATTGAAATTCAGATTTATATAATTCGTAAATTAGAATTTATTGTAAGGTTTTTGGTTTCTTAATAATTCATGTTAGTATATTTATATGTACATACCTGATTTATATTAA
>NW_021130492.1:0-1711 GCF_004193835.3 Ostrinia furnacalis
TGATCATCTAATAATATTGAGTAAATAATTATGAAAGACATTTGCAAATATTCCTATAAAAATACACTTGTCATAATTGATTTATATTTACTATGGTATGTATATTCATTTATCAAAGTATGTGGGGTTATTTCAAACCCCAAGCATTATTTACTTATAATCTGACCATCCTTTATTTATGTCACTGTATAATAGGTTAACTAAAATATCATTTGCGAAGGTCACGTCGCTAATAAATAGAGCCCTTACTGGTAGATCGAGGGACATTTAACAAGGTTTGGGGTAACTACAAACCCCATTTGAATAGCCTTATGTGGCCACTTAGATTGCTTAGTTAGAAGGATGCCAAACAGACGTTGTCGTTTGTCGTCTAAATAAAATACCAACTGGGGTAAATAAATACCCCGATATGCCTGTAAACTCTAGTAGGGTCGATTGGGTTTTTCAATTGCTTTCCAACTGGGGTAATAATAATACACCCCAGATGCATAGGCGACCTAAGGTCTTTTTACCCCAGCTGGCTATCACACAAAATCAACCCAACTGGGGTAAAACACCCCGGGGTACAACACACCCCAGCACATCAAATCTTACTGCTCGGCAGCAGTCTCGCCGCCTCCCTCTTCCCAGAACCAACGGCCCCGTGTACGGTCGAGAAGTGGTTCGTTTCTGTCGCCTCTCCCGCGAACAGAACCCGCGGCCTTCCGGATGAGTCGCTCAAGGGCGCGGCTAAGTCTTTAAGTGACCCCTATGGTAACAAATAACAGGAATTTTGTTTACATAGGGGTCACTAAAAATTAGGGATTGATGGTGAAAACGGGCATGAAAATCCCTAATTTTTAAGTGACCCCTATGAAAACAAAATTCCTGTTATGTGTTACCTACCATAGGGGTCACTTAAAAATTAGGGATTGATGGTGAAAACGGGCATGACAATCCCTAATTTTTAAGTCACCCCTATGAAAACAAAATTCCTGTTGTGTTACCATAGGGGTCACTTAAAAAGGTATTTTTACCCTAGCTGGGTAGCACAAAATCAACCCAACTGGGGTCCATCAATAAGTGACTCCTATGAAAACAATCCTGTTATGTGTTACCTACCATAGGGGTCACTTAAAAATTAGGGATTGATGGTGAAAACGGGCATGACAATCCCTAATTTTTAAGTGACCCCTATGAAAACAAAATTCCTGTTATGTGTTACCTACCATAGGGGTCACTTAAAAATTAGGGATTGATGGTGAAAACGGGCATGAGTCCATTTATTTGTCGTCTAAAATCTCGATTTTCTCAATCGACAATTTTTAAGTGACCCCTATGGTAACCTTAATCAACCCAACTGGGGTCCAAAACACGGATGAGTCGCTCAAGGGCGCGGCTAAGTCTTTAAGTGACCCCTATGGTAACAAATAACAAGAATTTTGTTTGCATAGGGGTCACTTAAAAATTACACAGGTCTGCAATGGTTTTCCTCTTTGAAATCTAAGTAACTTTTTCTATAGTTTCTGAAGTGCTGATTACGCGAAAAATAATAAAAAAATTCCATCACGTCAGGAATTTTTGATATTGAATATTTAAGATTTTGCTCAAAAATGTCTGAGCGCCTACATTTTAAAATTTATAAAACGTTATTAAATTACTTCAGCTTAATTGTTATTGTATTTAATTAGTGTAAGGGGACATAAAAATTAATGCAAATCAGTAATTTGTA